>NC_086004.1:18623750-18927500 GCF_030014385.1 Trichomycterus rosablanca
GGTAGACTTAACTGGACCTTGGTAGACCTTAGTGGACCTTGGTATACCTTGGTAGACCTTACTGGACCTTGCTAGACTTTAGTGGACCTTGGTAGACCTTGATAGACCTTAGTAGACCTTGGTAGACCTTAGTGGACCTTGGTAGACTTTAGTGGACCTTGGTAGACTTAACTGGACCTTGGTAGACCTTAGTGGACCTTGGTTGACCTTGGTAGACCTTACTGGACCTTGCTAGACTTTAGTGGACCTTGGTAGACCTTGGTAGACCTTAGTGGACCTTGGTAGTTTTTACTGGACCTTGTTGGACCTTTGTGGAACTTGGTAGACCTTAGTGGACATTGGTAGACTTTAGTGGACCTTGGTAGACCTTAGTGGACCTTGGTAGACTTTAGTGGACCTTGGTAGACCTTAGTGGACCTTGGAAGACTTAACTGGACATTGGTAGACCTTGGTAGACCTTAGTGGACCTTGGTAGACCTTTGTGGACCTTGGTAGACCTTAGTGGACGTTGGTAGACTTTAGTGGACCTTGGTAGAACTTAGTGGACCTTGGAAGACTTAACTGGACCTTGGTAGACCTTAGTAGACCTTAGTGGACCTTGGAAGACCTTAGTGGATCTTGGTAGACTTTAGTGGACCTTGGAAGACCTTGGTAGACCTTAGTGGACCTTGGTAGACTTAAGTGGACCTTGGAAAACCTTAGTGGACCTTGGTAGATTTAACTGGACCTTGGTAGACCTTAGTAGACCTTAGTGGACCTTGGTAGACTTTAGTGGACCTTGGTTGACCTTGGTAGACCTTAGTGGACCTTGGTAGACTTAACTGGACCTTGGTAGACCTTAGTAGACCTTGGTATACCTTAGTGGACCTTGGTAGACCTTACTGGACCTTGGTAGACTTTAGTGGACCTTGGTAGACCTTAGTGGACCTTGGTAGACCTTTGTGGACCTTGGAAGACTTTAGTGGACCTTGGAAGAGTCTGGTAGACCTTAGTGGACCTTGGTAGACTTTATTGGACCTTGGTAGACTTAACTGGACCTTGGTAGACCTTAGTGGACCTTGGTAGACCTTAGTGGACCTTGGTAGACTTTAGTGGACCTTGGTAGACTTCACTGGACCTTGGTAGACCTAAGTGGACCTTGGTAGACCTTGGTATTCCTTATTGGACCTTGTTAGACTTTAGTGGACCTTGGTAGACTTAACTGGACCTTGGTAGACCTTAGTGGACCTTGGTATACCTTGGTAGACCTTACTGGACCTTGCTAGACTTTAGTGGACCTTGGTAGACCTTGATAGACCTTAGTAGACCTTGGTAGACCTTAGTGGACCTTGGTAGACTTTAGTGGACCTTGGTAGACTTAACTGGACCTTGGTAGACCTTAGTGGACCTTGGTTGACCTTGGTAGACCTTACTGGACCTTGCTAGACTTTAGTGGACCTTGGTAGACCTTGGTAGACCTTAGTGGACCTTGGTAGTTTTTAGTGGACCTTTGTAGACTTTACTGGACCTTGTTGGACCTTTGTGGAACTTGGTAGACCTTAGTGGACCTTGGTAGACTTTAGTGGACCTTGGTAGATATTAGTGGACCTTGGTAGACTTTAGTGGACCTTGGTAGACCTTAGTGGACCTTGGTAGACTTAACTGGACCTTGGTAGACCTTAGAATACCTTAGTGGACCTTGGAAGACCTTAGTGGACCTTGGTAGACCTTAGTGGACCTTGGAAGAACTTAGTGGACTTTGGTAGACTTCAGTGGATCTTGATAGACCTTGGAAGACCTTAGTGGACCTTGGTAGACCTTAGTGGACCTTGGTAGACTTAACTGGACCTTGGTAGACCTTAGTGGACCTTGGTAGACCTTAGTGGATATTGGTAGAACTTAGTGGACCTTGGTAGACTTCAGTGGACCTTGGTAGACCTTAAAGGATCTTGGTAGACCTTAGTGGACCTTGGTAGACTTAAGTGGACCTTGGTAGACCTTGGTAGACCTTAGTGGAACTTGGTAGACCTTATTGGACCTTGGTAGACCTTGGTAGACCTTAGTGGACCTTGGTAGACCTTAGTGGACGTTGGTAGACCTTAGTGGACCTTGGTAGACTTTAGTGGACCTTGGTGGACCTTAGTGGACCTTGGTAGACTTTAGTGAACCTTGGTAGACCTTAGTGGACCTTGGAAGACTTAACTGGACCTTGGTAGCCCTAAGTGGACCTTAGTGGACCTTGGTAGACCTTATTGGACTTTGGCAGACCTTAGTGGACCTTGATAGACCTTAGTGGACCTTGGTAGACTTTAGTGGACCTTGGTGGACCTTAGTGGACCTTGGTAGACTTTAGTGAACCTTGGTAGACCTTTTTGGACCTTGGTAGACTTACCTGGACCTTGGTAGACCTAAGTGGACCTTAGTGGACCTTGGTAGACCTTAGTGGACCTGGTAGACTTTAGTGGACCTTGGTAGACCTTGGAAGACAAGAGTGGACCTTGGTAGACTTAACTGGACCTTGGTAGACCTTAGTGGATCTTGGTAGACCTTAGTGGACCTTGGTAGACTTAACTGGACCTTGGTAGACCATAGTGGACCTTGGTAGACCTTAGTGGACCTTGGTAGACTTTAGTGGACCTTGGTAGACTTAACTTGACCTTGGTAGACCTAAGTGGACCTTGGTAGACCTTGGTAGACCTTAGTGGACCTTGGTAGACTTAACTGGACCTTAGTAGACCTTAGTGGACCTTGGTATACCTTGGTAGACCTTAGTGGACCTTGGTAGACTTTAGTGGACCTTGGTAGAACTTAGTGGACCTTGGTAGACTTAAATGAAACTTTGTAGACCTTAGTAGACCTTAGTGGACCTTGGAAGACCTTAGTAGACCTTAGTGGACCTTGGAAGACCTTGGTAGACCTTACTGGGCCTTGCTAGACTTTAGTAGACCTTGGTAGACCTTAGTGGACCTTGGTAGACCTTAGTGGACCTTGGTAGACCTTAGTGGACCTTGGTAGACCTTATTGGACCTTGGTAGACCTTAGTGGACCTTCCTAGACTTTACTGGACCTTGTTAGACCTTTTTGGAACTTGGTAGACCTTGGTAGACCTTAGTGGACCTTGGTAGACCTTAGTGGACCTTGGTAGACTTTAGTGGACCTTGGTAGACCTTAGTGGACCTTGGAAGACTTTAGTGGACCTTGGTAGACCTTAGTGGACCTTGGTAGACCTTAGTGGACCTTGGTAAACCTTAGTGGACCTTGGTAGAACTTAGTGGACCTTGGAAGACTTCAGTGGACCTTGGTAGACCTTAGTGGACCTTGGTAGACCTTAGTGGATCTTGGAAGACTTTAGTGGACCTTGGTAGACTTAATTGGACCTTGGTAGACCTTAGTGGACCTTGGTAGACTTAACTGGACCTTGATAGAACTTAGTAGACCTTAGTGGACCTTGGTAGACCTTATTGGACCTTGGTAGACCTTAGTGGACCTTAGTAGACCTTAGTGGACCTTGGTAGACCTTAGTGGACCTTGGTAGACTTTAGTGGACCTTGGTAGACTTTGGTAGACCTTAGTAGACCTTGGTAGACCTTAGTGGACCTTGGAAGACCTTAGTGGACCTTGGTAGACCTTAATGGACCTTGGTAGACATTAGTGGACCTTGATAGACTGAATTGGACCTTGGTAGACCTTAGGGGACCTTGATAGACCTTGGTAGACCTTAGTGGACCTTGGTAGACTTTAGTGGACCTTGGTAGACCTTAGTAGACCTTGGTAGACTTAACTGGACCTTGGTAGACCTTAGTGGACCTTGGTAGACCTAAGTAGACCATAGTGGACCTTAGTAGAACTTAGTGGACCTTGGTAGACTTAAATGAAACTTTGTATACCTTAGTAGACCTTAGTGGACCTTGGTAGACTTTAGTGGACCTTGGTTGACCTTGGTAGACCTTACTGGGCCTTGCTAGACTTTAGTGGACCTTGGTAGACCTTGGTAGACCTTAGTGTACCTTGGTAGACCTTAGTGGACCTTGGTAGACCTTATTGGACCTTGGTAGACCTTAGTGGACCTTGGTAGACCTTAGTGGACCTTCGTAGACTTTACTGGACCTGGTTAGACCTTTTTGGAACTTGGTAGACCTTGGTAGACCTTAGTGGACCTTGGTAGACCTTAGTGGACCTTGGTAGACTTTAGTGGACCTTGGTAGACCTTAGTGGACCTTGGAAGACCTTAGTGGACCTTGGTAGACCTTAGTGGACCTTGGTAGACTTAACTGGACCTTGGTAGACCTTAGTAGACCTTAATGGACCTTGGTAAACCTTAGTGGACCTTGGTAAACCTTAGTGGACCTTGGTAGAACTTAGTGGACCTTGGTTGACTTCAGTGGACCTTGGTAGACCTTAGTGGACCTTGGTAGACCTTAGTGGATCTTGGTAGACTTTAGTGGACCTTGGTAGACTTAATTGGACCTTGGTAGACCTTAGTGGACCTTGGTAGACTTAACTGGACCTTAATAGACCTTAGTAGACCTTAGTGGACCTTGGTAGACCTTAGTGGACCTTGGTAGACCTTAGTGGACCTTAGTAGACCTTAGTGGACCTTGGTAGACCTTAGTGGACCTTGGTAGACTTTAGTGGACCTTGGTAGACTTTGGTAGACCTTAGTGGACCTTGGTATACCTTAGTGGACCTTGGAAGACCTTAGTGGACCTTGGTAGACCTTAATGGACCTTGGTAGACATTAGTGGACCTTGTTAGACTTAACTGGACCTTGTTAGACCTTAGGGGACCTTGATAGACCTTGGTAGACCTTAGTGGACCTTGGTAGACTTTAGTGGACCTTGGTAGACCTTAGTGGACCTTGGTAGACTTTAGTGGACCTTGGTAGACCTTAGTGGACCTTGGTAGACTTAACTGGACCTTGGTAGACCTTAGTAGACTATAGTGGAACGTGGTAGACCTTAGTGGACCTTGGTAGAACTTAGTGGACCTTGGTAGACTTCAGTGGACCTTGGAAGACCTTAGTGGACCTTGGTAGACCTTAGTGGACCTTGGTAGACTTAACTGGACTTTGGTAGACCTTAGTGAACCTTGGTAGACCTTGGTAGACCTTAGTGGACCTTGGTGAACCTTAGTGGACCTTGGTAGAACTTAGTGGACCTTGGTAGACCTTAGTGACCCTTGGTAGACTTAACTGGACCTTGTTAGACCTGAGTAGACCATAGTGGACCTTGGTAGACCTTAGTGGACCTTGGTAGACTTAACTGGACCTTTGTAGACCTTATTAGACCTTATTAGACCTTATTGGACCTTGGTAGACCTTAGTGGACCTTGGTAGACCTTAGTGGACCTTGGTAGACCTTAGTGGAGCTTTGTAGACTTTAGTGGACCTTGGTAGAACTTGGTAGAACTTGGTAGACCTTAGTGGACCTTGGTAGACCTTAGTGGACCTTGGTAGACTATGGTGGACCTTGGTGGACCATAGTGGACCTTGGTAGACATTGGTAGACCTTAGTGGACCTTGGTAGACTTTATTGGACCTTGGTAGACCTTAGTGGACCTAAGTAGACTTTATTGGACCTTGGTAGACCTTAGTGGACCTTGGTAGACTGTAGTGGACCTTGGAAGACTTAACTGGACCTTGGAAGACCTAAGTAGACCTTAGTGGACCTTCGTAGGCTTTAGTGGACCTTGGTAGGCTTTAGTGGACCTTGGAAGACCTTGGTAGACCTAAGTGGATTTTAGTGGACCTTGGCAGACCTTAGTGGACCTTGGTAGACTTTAGTGGACCCTGGTAGACCTTGGTAGACCTTATTGGACCTTGGCAGACCTTAGTGGACCTTGGTAAACTTAACTGGACCTTGGTAGACCTTAGTGGACCTTGGTAGACCTTAGTGGACCTCGGTAGAACTTAGTGGACCTTGGTAGACTTTAGTGGACCTTGGAAAACCTTAGTGGACCTTGGTAGATTTAACTGGACCTTGGTAGACCTTAGTAGACCTTAGTGGACCTTGGTAGACTTTAGTGGACCTTGGTTGACCTTGGTAGACCTTAGTGGACCTTGGTAGACTTAACTGGACCTTGGTAGACCTTAGTAGACCTTGGTATACCTTAGTGGACCTTGGTAGACCTTACTGGACCTTGGTAGACTTTAGTGGACCTTGGTAGACCTTAGTGGACCTTGGTAGACCTTTGTGGACCTTGGAAGACTTTAGTGGACCTTGGAAGAGTCTGGTAGACCTTAGTGGACCTTGGTAGACTTTATTGGACCTTGGTAGACTTAACTGGACCTTGGTAGACCTTAGTGGACCTTGGTAGACCTTAGTGGACCTTGGTAGACTTTAGTGGACCTTGGTAGACTTCACTGGACCTTGGTAGACCTAAGTGGACCTTGGTAGACCTTGGTAGACCTTATTGGACCTTGTTAGACTTTAGTGGACCTTGGTAGACTTAACTGGACCTTGGTAGACCTTAGTGGACCTTGGTATACCTTGGTAGACCTTACTGGACCTTGCTAGACTTTAGTGGACCTTGGTAGACCTTGATAGACCTTAGTAGACCTTGGTAAACCTTAGTGGACCTTGGTAGACTTTAGTGGACCTTGGTAGACTTAACTGGACCTTGGTAGACCTTAGTGGACCTTGGTTGACCTTGGTAGACCTTACTGGACCTTGCTAGACTTTAGTGGACCTTGGTAGACCTTGGTAGACCTTAGTGGACCTTGGTAGTTTTTAGTGGACCTTTGTAGACTTTACTGGACCTTGTTGGACCTTTGTGGAACTTGGTAGACCTTAGTGGACCTTGGTAGACTTTAGTGGACCTTGGTAGATATTAGTGGACCTTGGTAGACTTTAGTGGACCTTGGTAGACCTTAGTGGACCTTGGTAGACTTAACTGGACCTTGGTAGACCTTAGAATACCTTAGTGGACCTTGGAAGACCTTAGTGGACCTTGGTAGACCTTAGTGGACCTTGGAAGAACTTAGTGGACTTTGGTAGACTTCAGTGGATCTTGATAGACCTTGGAAGACCTTAGTGGACCTTGGTAGACCTTAGTGGACCTTGGTAGACTTAACTGGACCTTGGTAGACCTTAGTGGACCTTGGTAGACCTTAGTGGATATTGGTAGAACTTAGTGGACCTTGGTAGACTTCAGTGGACCTTGGTAGACCTTATAGGATCTTGGTAGACCTTAGTGGACCTTGGTAGACTTAAGTGGACCTTGGTAGACCTTGGTAGACCTTAGTGGAACTTGGTAGACCTTATTGGACCTTGGTAGACCTTAGCGGACCTTGGTAGACCTTGGTAGACCTAAGTGGACATTGGAGGACTTAACTGGACCTTGGTGGACCTTGGTAGACCTTAGTGGACCTTGGTAGATCTTAGTGGACCTTGGTAGACTTTAGTGGACATTGGTAGACCTTCGTGGACCTTGGAATACCTTAGTGGATCTTGGTAGACCTTAGTGGACCTTGGTAGACTTTAGTGGACCTTGGTAGACCTTGGTAGACATTAGTGGATCTTGGTAGACCTTATTAGACTTTGGTAGACCTTGGTAGACCTTACTGGACCTTGGTGGACCTTGGTAAACTTTAGTGGACCTTGATAGACCTTAGTGGACCTTGGAAGACTTAACTGGACCTTGGAAGACCTAAGTAGACCTTAGTGGACCTTCGTAGGCTTTAGTGGACCTTGGTAGGCTTTAGTGGACCTTGGTAGACCTTGGTAGACCTAAGTTAATTTTAGTGGACCTTGGCAGACCTTAGTGGACCTTGGTAGACCTTAGTGGACCTTGGCAGACCTTAGTGGACCTTGGTAGACTTAACTGGACCTTGGTAGACCTTAGTGGACCTTGGTAGACCTTAGTGGACCTTGGTAGAACTTAGTGGACCTTGGTAGACTTCATTGGTCCTTGGTAGACCTTAGGGGACCTTGATAGACAGAGGTAGACCTTAGTTGACCTTGGTAGACTTTAGTGGACCTTGGTAGACCATAGTGGACCTTGGTAGACTTTAGTAGACCTTGGTAGACCTTAGTGGACCTTGGTAGACTTAACTGGACCTTGGTAGACCTTAGTAGACCATAGTGAAACTTGGTAGACCTTAGTGGACCTTGGTAGACCTTAGTGGACCTTGGTAGAACTTAGTGGACCTTGGTAGACTTCAGTGGACCTTGGTAGACCTTACTGGACCTTGGTAGACCTTAGTGTACCTTGGTAGACCTTAGTAGACCATAGTGGACCTTAGTAGAACTTAGTGGACCTTGGTAGACCTTAGTGGACCGTGGTAGACCTTAGTGGACATTGGTAGACCTTAGTGGACCTTGGTAGACCTTAGTGGACCTTGGTAGACCTTAGTGGACCTTGGTAGACTTTAGTGGACCTTGGTAGACCTTAGTGGACCTTGGAAGACTTAACTGGACATTGGTAGACCTTGGTAGACCTTAGTGGACCTTGATAGACCTTTGTGGACCTTGGTAGACCTTAGTGGACGTTGGTAGACTTTAGTGGACCTTGGTAGAACTTAGTGGACCTTGGAAGACTTAACTGGACCTTGGTAGACCTTAGTAGACCTTAGTGGACCTTGGAAGACCTTAGTGGATCTTGGTAGACTTTAGTGGACCTTGGAAGACCTTGGTAGACCTTAGTGGACCTTGGTAGACTTTAGTGGACCTTGGAAAACCTTAGTGGACCTTGGTAGATTTAACTGGACCTTGGTAGACCTTAGTAGACCTTAGTGGACCTTGGTAGACTTTAGTGGACCTTGGTTGACCTTGGTAGACCTTAGTGGACCTTGGTAGACTTAACTGGACCTTGGTAGACCTTAGTAGACCTTGGTATACCTTAGTGGACCTTGGTAGACCTTACTGGACCTTGGTAGACTTTGGTGGACCTTGGTAGACCTTATTGGACCTTGGTAGACCTTTGTGGACCTTGGAAGACTTTAGTGGACCTTGGAAGAGTCTGGTAGACCTTAGTGGACCTTGGTAGACTTTATTGGACCTTGGTAGACTTAACTGGACCTTGGTAGACCTTAGTGGACCTTGGTAGACCTTAGTGGACCTTGGTAGACTTTAGTGGACCTTGGTAGACTTCACTGGACCTTGGTAGACCTTAGTGGACCTTGGTAGACCTTATTGGACCTTGTTAGACTTTAGTGGACCTTGGTAGACTTAACTGGACCTTGGTAGACCTTAGTGGACCTTGGTATACCTTGGTAGACCTTACTGGACCTTGCTAGACTTTAGTGGACCTTGGTAGACCTTGATAGACCTTAGTAGACCTTGGTAGACCTTAGTGGACCTTGGTAGACTTTAGTGGACCTTGGTAGACTTAACTGGACCTTGGTAGACCTTAGTGGACCTTGGTTGACCTTGGTAGACCTTACTGGACCTTGCTAGACTTTAGTGGACCTTGGTAGACCTTGGTAGACCTTAGTGGACCTTGGTAGTTTTTACTGGACCTTGTTGGACCTTTGTGGAACTTGGTAGACCTTAGTGGACATTGGTAGACTTTAGTGGACCTTGGTAGACCTTAGTGGACCTTGGTAGACTTTAGTGGACCTTGGTAGACCTTAGTGGACCTTGGAAGACTTAACTGGACATTGGTAGACCTTGGTAGACCTTAGTGGACCTTGGTAGACCTTTGTGGACCTTGGTAGACCTTAGTGGACGTTGGTAGACTTTAGTGGACCTTGGTAGAACTTAGTGGACCTTGGAAGACTTAACTGGACCTTGGTAGACCTTAGTAGACCTTAGTGGACCTTGGAAGACCTTAGTGGATCTTGGTAGACTTTAGTGGACCTTGGAAGACCTTGGTAGACCTTAGTGGACCTTGGTAGACTTAAGTGGACCTTGGAAAACCTTAGTGGACCTTGGTAGATTTAACTGGACCTTGGTAGACCTTAGTAGACCTTAGTGGACCTTGGTAGACTTTAGTGGACCTTGGTTGACCTTGGTAGACCTTAGTGGACCTTGGTAGACTTAACTGGACCTTGGTAGACCTTAGTAGACCTTGGTATACCTTAGTGGACCTTGGTAGACCTTACTGGACCTTGGTAGACTTTAGTGGACCTTGGTAGACCTTAGTGGACCTTGGTAGACCTTTGTGGACCTTGGAAGACTTTAGTGGACCTTGGAAGAGTCTGGTAGACCTTAGTGGACCTTGGTAGACTTTATTGGACCTTGGTAGACTTAACTGGACCTTGGTAGACCTTAGTGGACCTTGGTAGACCTTAGTGGACCTTGGTAGACTTTAGTGGACCTTGGTAGACTTCACTGGACCTTGGTAGACCTAAGTGGACCTTGGTAGACCTTGGTAGACCTTATTGGACCTTGTTAGACTTTAGTGGACCTTGGTAGACTTAACTGGACCTTGGTAGACCTTAGTGGACCTTGGTATACCTTGGTAGACCTTACTGGACCTTGCTAGACTTTAGTGGACCTTGGTAGACCTTGATAGACCTTAGTAGACCTTGGTAGACCTTAGTGGACCTTGGTAGACTTTAGTGGACCTTGGTAGACTTAACTGGACCTTGGTAGACCTTAGTGGACCTTGGTTGACCTTGGTAGACCTTACTGGACCTTGCTAGACTTTAGTGGACCTTGGTAGACCTTGGTAGACCTTAGTGGACCTTGGTAGTTTTTAGTGGACCTTTGTAGACTTTACTGGACCTTGTTGGACCTTTGTGGAACTTGGTAGACCTTAGTGGACCTTGGTAGACTTTAGTGGACCTTGGTAGATATTAGTGGACCTTGGTAGACTTTAGTGGACCTTGGTAGACCTTAGTGGACCTTGGTAGACTTAACTGGACCTTGGTAGACCTTAGAATACCTTAGTGGACCTTGGAAGACCTTAGTGGACCTTGGTAGACCTTAGTGGACCTTGGAAGAACTTAGTGGACTTTGGTAGACTTCAGTGGATCTTGATAGACCTTGGAAGACCTTAGTGGACCTTGGTAGACCTTAGTGGACCTTGGTAGACTTAACTGGACCTTGGTAGACCTTAGTGGACCTTGGTAGACCTTAGTGGATATTGGTAGAACTTAGTGGACCTTGGTAGACTTCAGTGGACCTTGGTAGACCTTAAAGGATCTTGGTAGACCTTAGTGGACCTTGGTAGACTTAAGTGGACCTTGGTAGACCTTGGTAGACCTTAGTGGAACTTGGTAGACCTTATTGGACCTTGGTAGACCTTGGTAGACCTTAGTGGACCTTGGTAGACCTTAGTGGACGTTGGTAGACCTTAGTGGACCTTGGTAGACTTTAGTGGACCTTGGTGGACCTTAGTGGACCTTGGTAGACTTTAGTGAACCTTGGTAGACCTTAGTGGACCTTGGAAGACTTAACTGGACCTTGGTAGCCCTAAGTGGACCTTAGTGGACCTTGGTAGACCTTATTGGACTTTGGCAGACCTTAGTGGACCTTGATAGACCTTAGTGGACCTTGGTAGACTTTAGTGGACCTTGGTGGACCTTAGTGGACCTTGGTAGACTTTAGTGAACCTTGGTAGACCTTTTTGGACCTTGGTAGACTTACCTGGACCTTGGTAGACCTAAGTGGACCTTAGTGGACCTTGGTAGACCTTAGTGGACCTGGTAGACTTTAGTGGAACTTGGTAGACCTTGGAAGACAAGAGTGGACCTTGGTAGACTTAACTGGACCTTGGTAGACCTTAGTGGATCTTGGTAGACCTTAGTGGACCTTGGTAGACTTAACTGGACCTTGGTAGACCATAGTGGACCTTAGTAGACCTTAGTGGACCTTGGTAGACTTTAGTGGACCTTGGTAGACTTAACTTGACCTTGGTAGACCTAAGTTGACCTTGGTAGACCTTGGTAGACCTTAGTGGACCTTGGTAGACTTAACTGGACCTTAGTAGACCTTAGTGGACCTTGGTATACCTTGGTAGACCTTAGTGGACCTTGGTAGACTTTAGTGGACCTTGGTAGAACTTAGTGGACCTTGGTAGACTTAAATGAAACTTTGTAGACCTTAGTAGACCTTAGTGGACCTTGGAAGACCTTAGTAGACCTTAGTGGACCTTGGAAGACCTTGGTAGACCTTACTGGGCCTTGCTAGACTTTAGTAGACCTTGGTAGACCTTAGTGGACCTTGGTAGACCTTAGTGGACCTTGGTAGACCTTAGTGGACCTTGGTAGACCTTATTGGACCTTGGTAGACCTTAGTGGACCTTCCTAGACTTTACTGGACCTTGTTAGACCTTTTTGGAACTTGGTAGACCTTGGTAGACCTTAGTGGACCTTGGTAGACCTTAGTGGACCTTGGTAGACTTTAGTGGACCTTGGTAGACCTTAGTGGACCTTGGAAGACTTTAGTGGACCTTGGTAGACCTTAGTGGACCTTGGTAGACCTTAGTGGACCTTGGTAAACCTTAGTGGACCTTGGTAGAACTTAGTGGACCTTGGAAGACTTCAGTGGACCTTGGTAGACCTTAGTGGACCTTGGTAGACCTTAGTGGATCTTGGAAGACTTTAGTGGACCTTGGTAGACTTAATTGGACCTTGGTAGACCTTAGTGGACCTTGGTAGACTTAACTGGACCTTGATAGAACTTAGTAGACCTTAGTGGACCTTGGTAGACCTTATTGGACCTTGGTAGACCTTAGTGGACCTTAGTAGACCTTAGTGGACCTTGGTAGACCTTAGTGGACCTTGGTAGACTTTAGTGGACCTTGGTAGACTTTGGTAGACCTTAGTAGACCTTGGTAGACCTTAGTGGACCTTGGAAGACCTTAGTGGACCTTGGTAGACCTTAATGGACCTTGGTAGACATTAGTGGACCTTGATAGACTGAATTGGACCTTGGTAGACCTTAGTGGACCTTGGTAGACCTTAGTGGACCTTGGTAGACTTTAGTGGACCTTGGTAGACTTTGGTAGACCTTAGTAGACCTTGGTAGACCTTAGTGGACCTTGGAAGACCTTAGTGGACCTTGGTAGACCTTAATGGACCTTGGTAGACATTAGTGGACCTTGATAGACTGAATTGGACCTTGGTAGACCTTAGGGGACCTTGATAGACCTTGGTAGACCTTAGTGGACCTTGGTAGACTTTAGTGGACCTTGGTAGACCTTAGTAGACCTTGGTAGACTTAACTGGACCTTGGTAGACCTTAGTGGACCTTGGTAGACCTAAGTAGACCATAGTGGACCTTAGTAGAACTTAGTGGACCTTGGTAGACTTAAATGAAACTTTGTATACCTTAGAAGACCTTAGTGGACCTTGGTAGACTTTAGTGGACCTTGGTTGACCTTGGTAGACCTTACTGGGCCTTGCTAGACTTTAGTGGACCTTGGTAGACCTTGGTAGACCTTAGTGTACCTTGGTAGACCTTAGTGGACCTTGGTAGACCTTAGTGGACCTTGGTAGACCTTAGTGGACCTTCGTAGACTTTACTGGACCTGGTTAGACCTTTTTGGAACTTGGTAGACCTTGGTAGACCTTAGTGGACCTTGGTAGACCTTAGTGGACCTTGGTAGACTTTAGTGGACCTTGGTAGACCTTAGTGGACCTTGGAAGACCTTAGTGGACCTTGGTAGACCTTAGTGGACCTTGGTAGACTTAACTGGACCTTGGTAGACCTTAGTAGACCTTAATGGACCTTGGTAAACCTTAGTGGACCTTGGTAAACCTTAGTGGACCTTGGTAGAACTTAGTGGACCTTGGTAGACTTCAGTGGACCTTGGTAGACCTTAGTGGACCTTGGTAGACCTTAGTGGATCTTGGTAGACTTTAGTGGACCTTGGTAGACTTAATTGGACCTTGGTAGACCTTAGTGGACCTTGGTAGACTTAACTGGACCTTAATAGACCTTAGTAGACCTTAGTGGACCTTGGTAGACCTTAGTGGACCTTGGTAGACCTTAGTGGACCTTAGTAGACCTTAGTGGACCTTGGTAGACCTTAGTGGACCTTGGTAGACTTTAGTGGACCTTGGTAGACTTTGGTAGACCTTAGTGGACCTTGGTATACCTTAGTGGACCTTGGAAGACCTTAGTGGACCTTGGTAGACCTTAATGGACCTTGGTAGACATTAGTGGACCTTGGTAGACTTAACTGGACCTTGTTAGACCTTAGGGGACCTTGATAGACCTTGGTAGACCTTAGTGGACCTTGGTAGACTTTAGTGGACCTTGGTAGACCTTAGTGGACCTTGGTAGACTTTAGTGGACCTTGGTAGACCTTAGTGGACCTTGGTAGACTTAACTGGACCTTGGTAGACCTTAGTAGACTATAGTGGAACGTGGTAGACCTTAGTGGACCTTGGTAGAACTTAGTGGACCTTGGTAGACTTCAGTGGACCTTGGAAGACCTTAGTGGACCTTGGTAGACCTTAGTGGACCTTGGTAGACTTAACTGGACTTTGGTAGACCTTAGTGAACCTTGGTAGACCTTGGTAGACCTTAGTGGACCTTGGTGAACCTTAGTGGACCTTGGTAGAACTTAGTGGACCTTGGTAGACCTTAGTGACCCTTGGTAGACTTAACTGGACCTTGTTAGACCTGAGTAGACCATAGTGGACCTTGGTAGACCTTAGTGGACCTTGGTAGACTTAACTGGACCTTTGTAGACCTTATTAGACCTTATTAGACCTTATTGGACCTTGGTAGACCTTAGTGGACCTTGGTAGACCTTAGTGGACCTTGGTAGACCTTAGTGGAGCTTTGTAGACTTTAGTGGACCTTGGTAGAACTTGGTAGAACTTGGTAGACCTTAGTGGACCTTGGTAGACCTTAGTGGACCTTGGTAGACTATGGTGGACCTTGGTGGACCATAGTGGACCTTGGTAGACATTGGTAGACCTTAGTGGACCTTGGTAGACTTTATTGGACCTTGGTAGACCTTAGTGGACCTAAGTAGACTTTATTGGACCTTGGTAGACCTTAGTGGACCTTGGTAGACTGTAGTGGACCTTGGAAGACTTAACTGGACCTTGGAAGACCTAAGTAGACCTTAGTGGACCTTCGTAGGCTTTAGTGGACCTTGGTAGGCTTTAGTGGACCTTGGAAGACCTTGGTAGACCTAAGTGGATTTTAGTGGACCTTGGCAGACCTTAGTGGACCTTGGTAGACTTTAGTGGACCCTGGTAGACCTTGGTAGACCTTATTGGACCTTGGCAGACCTTAGTGGACCTTGGTAGACTTAACTGGACCTTGGTAGACCTTAGTGGACCTTGGTAGACCTTAGTGGACCTCGGTAGAACTTAGTGGACCTTGGTAGACTTCATTGGTCCTTGGTAGACCTTAGTGGACCTTGGTAGACTTAACTGGACCTTGGTAGACCTTAGTAGACCTTAGTGGACCTTGGTAGACCTTGGGAGACCTTGGTAGACCTTCGTGGACCTTGGTAGACCTTAGTGGACCTTGGTAGACTTTAGTGGACCTTGGTAGACCTTTTGGACCTTGGTAGACTTTAGTGGACCTTGGTAGACCTTATTGGACCTTGGTAGACTTAACTGGACCATGGTAGACTTTAGTAGACCATAGTGGACCTTGGTAGACCTTAGTGGACCTTGGTAGACCTTAGTGGACCTTGGTAGAACGTAGTGGACCTTGGTAGACTTTTCATTGGACCTTGGTAGACCTTAGTGGACCTTGGTAGACTATAGTGGACCTTGGTAGACTTAACTGGACTTTGGTAGACCTTAGTGGACCTTGGTAGACCTTGGTAGACCTTAGTGGACCTTGGTAGACCTTAGTGGACCTTGGTAGACCTTAGTGGACCTTGGTAGACTTTAGTGGACCTAGGTAGACCTTAGTGGATCTTGGTAGACTTAACTGGACCTTGTTAGACATTAGTAGACCTTAGTGGACCTTGGTAGACTTTAATGGACCTTGGTAGACCTTAGTGGACCTTGGTAGACCTTGGTAGACCTTAGTGGACCTTGGTAGACTTTAGTGGACCTTGGTAGAACTCGGTAGACCTTATTGGACCTTGGTAGACTTTAGTGGACCTTGGAAGACCTTAGTGGACCTTGGTAGACCTTGGTAGACCTTAGTGGACCTTGGTAGACTTTAGTGGACTTTGGTAGACTTCATTGGACCTTGGTAAACCTTAGTGGACCTTGGAAGACTTTAGTGGACCTTGGTAGACCTTTGTAGACGTTAGTGGACCTTGGTAGACCTTAGTGGACCTTGGTAGAACGTAGTGGACCTTGGTAGACTTTTCATTGGACCTTGGTAGACCTTAGTGGACCTTGGTAGACTATAGTGGACCTTGGTAGACTTAACTGGACTTTGGTAGACCTTAGTGGACCTTGGTAGACCTTGGTAGACCTTAGTGGACCTTGGTAGACTTTAGTGGACCTTGGTAGACCTTATTGGACCTTGGTAGACTTTAGTGGACCTTGGTAGACCTTATTGGACTTTGGTAGACCTTAGTGGACCTTGGTAGACCTTGGTAGAGCTTAGTGGACCTTGGTAGACCTTAGTGGACCTTGATAGACCTTAGTGGACCTTGGTAGACCTTAGTGGACCTTGGTAGACTTTTGTGGACCTTGGTAGACCGTAGTTAGTGGACCTTGGTAGACCTTAGTGGACCTTGGTAGACTTTAGTGGACCTTGGTAGACCTTAGTGGACCTTGGTAGACTTAACTGGACCTTGGTAGACCTTAGTAGACCGTAGTGGACCTTGGTAGACCTTAGTGGACCTTGGTAGACCTTAGTTTACCTTGGTAGACCTAAGTGAACCTTGGTAGACTTTAGTGGACATTGGTAGACATTATTGGACCTTGGTAGACCTTTGTAGACCTTAGTGGACCTGGGTAGACCTTAGTGGACCTTGGTAGACTTAACTGGACCTTGGTAGACCTTAGTGGACCTTGGTAGACCTGAGTGGACTTTGGTAGACCTTAGTGGACCTTGGTAGTCCTTAGTGGACCTTGGTAGACTTTAGTGGACCTTGGAAGACCTTAGTGGACCTTGGTAGACCTTAGTGGACCTTGGTAGACTTAACTGGACCTTGAAAGACCTAAGTAGACCTTAGTGGACCTTAGTGGACCTTGGAAGACCTTAGTGGACCTAGGTAGACCTTAGTGGACCTTGGTAGACTTTAGTGGACCTTGGTAGACCTTATTGGACCTTGGTAGACTTAAATGTACCTTGGTAGACCTTAGTAGACCGTAGTGGACCTTGGTAGACCTTAGTGGACTTTGGTAGACCTTAGTGGACCTTGGTAGACCTAAGTGCACCTTGGTAGACATTATTGGACCTTGGTAGACTTAACTGGACCTTGATAGACCTTTGTAGACCTTAGTGGACCTTGGTAGACCTTAGTGGACCTTGGTAGATCTTAGTGGACCTTGGTAGACCTTGGTAGACCTTAGTGGACCTTGGTAGTCCTTAGTGGACCTTGGTAGACTTTAGTGGACCTTGGTAGACCTTAGTGGACCTTGGTAGACCTTAGTGGACCTTTGAAGACTTTAGTGGACCTTGGTAGACCTTAGAGGACCTTGGTAGACTTAACTGGACTTTGGTAGACCTTAGTGGACCTTGGTAGACCTTAGTGGACTTTGGTAGACCTTGGTAGACCTTAGTGGACCTTGGTAGACCTTAGTGGACCTTGGTAGACCTTAGTGGACATTGGTAGACTTTAGTGGACCTTGGTAGACCTTAGTGGACATTGGTAGACTTTAGTGGACCTTGGTAGACCTTAGTGGACCTTGGTACACTTTACTGGACCTTGGTAAACCTTAGTGGACCTTGGTAGACTTATCTGGACCCTGTAGACCTTAGTAGACCTTGGTGGACCTTCGTAGACCTTGGTAGACTTTAGTGGACCTTGGTAGACCTCAGTGGACCTTGGTGGACCTTCGTAGACCTTAGTGGACCTTGGTAGACCTTATTGGACCTTGGTAGACTTTAGTGGACCTTGGTAGACCTCAGTGGACCTTGGTAGACTTAACTGAACCTTAGTAGACTTTAGTGGACCTTGGTAGACTTAACTGGACTCTGGTAGACCTTGGTGGACCTTGGTAGACCTTAGTGGACCTTGGTAGACCTTAGTGGACCTTGGTAGACTTTAGTGGACCTTGGTAGACCTTGGTAGACATTAGTGGACCTTGGTAGACCTTAGTGGACAATGGTAGACCTTGGCAGACCTTAGTGGATATTGGAAGACCTTAGTGGACCTTGGTAGACCTCAGTGGACCTTTGTAGACTTAACTGGACCTTGGTAGACCTTAGTGGACCTTGGTAGACCTTAGTGAACCTTGGTAGACCTTAGTGGACCTTGGTAGACCTTAGTGGACCTTGTTAGACCTTGGTAGACCTTAGTGGACCTTGGTAAACTTTAGTGGACCTTGGTAGACCTTAGTGGACCTTGGTAGACCTTAGTGGACCTTGGTAGACTTAACTGGACCCTGAAAGACCTAAGTAGACCTTAGTGGACCTTGGAAGACCTTAGTGGACCTTGGTAGACCTTAGTGGACCTTGGTAGACCTTAGTGGACCTTGGTAGACCTTAGTGGACCTTGGTAGACTTAACTGGAACTTGGTAGACCTTGGTAGACCTTAGTGGACCTTGGTAGACCTTAGTGGACCTTGGTAGACCTAAGTGAACCTTGGTAGACTTTAGTGGACCTTGGTAGACAATTATTGGACCTTGGTAGACTTAACTGGACCTTGGTAGACCTTTGTAGACCTTTGTGGACCTTGGTAGACGTAACTGGACCTTGGTAGACCTTAGTGGACCTTGGTAGACCTTAGTGGACCTTGGTAGACCTTAGTGGACCTTGTTAGTCCTCAGTAGACCTTGTTAGACTTTAGTGGACCTTGGTAGACCTTAGTGGACCTTGGTAGACCTTAGTGGACCTTGGTAGACCTTAGTGGACCTTTGTAGACTTAACTGGACCTTGAAAGACCTAAGCAGACCTTAGTGGACCTTGGAAGACCTTAGTGGACCTTGGTAGACCTTAGTGGACCTTGGTAGACCTTAGTGGACCTTGGTAGACTTTAGTGGACCTTGGTAGACCTTAGTAGACCGTAGTGGACCTTGGTAGACCTTAGTGGACCTTGGTATACCTTAGTGGACCTTGGTAGACCTAAGTGCACCTTGGTAGACTTTAGTGGACCTTGGTAGACATTATTGGACCTGGGTAGACTTAACTTGACCTTGGTAGACCTTTGTAGACCTTAGTGGACCTTGGTAGACCTTAGTGGACCTTGGTAGACCTTAGTGGACCTTGGTAGACCTAAGTGCACCTTGGTAGACTTTAGTGGACCTTGGTAGACATTATTGGACCTTGGTAGACTTAACTGGACCTTGGTAGACCTTTGCAGACCTTAGTGGACCTTGGTAGACCTTAGTGGACATTGGTAGACCTTAGTGGACCTTGGTAGACCTTAGTGGACCTTGGTAGTACTTAGTGGACCTTGGTAGACTTTAGTGGACCTTGGTAGACCTTAGTGGACCTTGGTAGACCTTATTGCACCTTGGTAGACTTTAGTGGACCTTGGTAGACCTCAGTGGACCTTGGTAGACTTAACTGAACCTTGGTAGACCTTAGTAGACCTTAGTGGACCTTGGTAGACTTAACTGGACCCTGGTAGACCTTGGTGGACCTTGGTAGACCTTAGTGGACCTTGGTAGACCTTAGTGGACCTTGGTAGACTTTAGTGGACCTTGGTAGACTTTAGTGGACCTTGGTAGACCTTGGTAGACATTAGTGGACCTTGGTAGACCTTAGTGGACGTTGGTAGACCTTGGCAGACCTTAGTGGATATTGGAAGACCTTAGTGGACCTTGGTAGACCTCAGTGGACCTTTGTAGACTTAACTTGACCTTGGTAGACCTTGGTAGACCTTAGTGAACCTTGGTAGACCTTAGTGGACCTTGGTAGACCTTAGTGGACCTTGTTAGACCTTGGTAGACATTAGTGGACCTTGGTAGACCTTAGTGGACCTTGGTAGACCTTAGTGGACCTTGTTAGACCTTGGCAGACCTTGGTAGACCTTGGTAGACCTTGGTAGACCTTAGTGGACCTTGGTAAACTTTAGTGGACCTTGGTAGACCTTAGTGGACCTTGGTAGACTTTAGTGGACCTTGGTAGTACTTGGTAGACCTTGGTAGAACTTGGTAGACCTTAGTGGACCTTGGTAGACCTTGGTAGACCTTGGTAGACCTTAGTGGACCTTGGTAGACCTTAGTGGAACTTGGTAGACCTTAGTGGACCTTGGTAGACTTTAGTGGACCTTGGTAGACCTTTGTGGACCTTGGTAGACCTTAGTGGACCTTGGTAGACCTTATTGGACCTTGGTAGACCTCAGTGGACCTTGGTTGACTTAACTGAACCTTGGTAGACCTTAGTAGACCTTAGTGGACCTTGGTAGACTTAACTGGACCCTGGTAGACCTTGGTGGACCTTGGTAGACCTTAGTGGACCTTGGTAGACTTTAGTGGACCTTGGTAGACTTTAGTGGACCTTGGTAGACCTTGGTAGACATTAGTGGACCTTGGTAGACCTTAGTGGACGTTGGTAGACCTTGGCAGACCTTAGTGGATATTGGAAGACCTTAGTGGACCTTGGTAGACCTCAGTGGACCTTTCTAGACTTAACTGGACCTTGGTAGACCTTGGTAGACCTTAGTGAACCTTGGTAGACCTTAGTGGACCTTGGTAGACCTTAGTGGACCTTGTTAGACCTTGGTAGACCTTAGTGGACCTTGGTAAACTTTAGTGGACCTTGGTAGACCTTAGTGGACCTTGGTAGACCTTAGTGGACCTTGGTAGACCTTGGTAGACATTAGTGGACCTTGGTAGACCTTAGTGGACCTTGGTAGACCTTAGTGGACCTTGTTAGACCTTGGCAGACCTTGGTAGACCTTGGTAGACCTTAGTGGACCTTGGTCAACTTTAGTGGACCTTGGTAGACCTTAGTGGACCTTGGTAGACTTTAGTGGACCTTGGTAGTACTTGGTAGACCTTGGTAGAACTTGGTAGACCTTAGTGGACCTTGGTAGACCTTGGTAGACCTTGGTAGACCTTAGTGGACCTTGGTAGACCTTAGTGGAACTTGGTAGACCTTAGTGGACCTTGGTAGACTTTAGTGGAACTTGGTAGACCTTTGTGGACCTTGGTAGACTTAACTGGACCTTGGTAGACCTTAGAAGACCTTAGTGGACCTTGGTAGACCTTAGTGGACCTTGGTAGACCTTATTGGACCTTGGTAGACCTTAGTGGACCTTGGTAGACTTTAGTGGACCTTGGAAGACCTTGGTAGACCTTAGTGGACCTTGGTAGACCTAAGTGGACCTTGGTAGACCTTTGTGGACCTTGGTAGACCTTAGCGCACCTTGGTAGACCTTAGTGGACCTTGGTAGACCTTGGTAGACCTTAGTGTACCTTGGTAGACCTTAAAAGACATTAGTGGACCTTGGTAGACCTTAGTGGACCTTGGTAGACTTTAGTGGACCTTGGTAGACTTTGGTACACCTTAGTGGACCTTGGTAGACCTTAGTGGACCTTGGTAGACCTTAGTGGACCTTGGTAGTACTTGTTAGACCTTGGTAGACCTTAGTGGACCTTTGTAGACCTTAGTGGACCTTGGTAGACCTTGGTAGACCTTAGTGGACCTTGGTAGACCTTAGTGGAACTTGGTAGACCTTAGTGAACCTTGGTAGACTTTAGTGGACCTTGGTAGACTTAACTGGACCTTGGTAGACCTTAGAAGACCTTAGTGGACCTTGGTAGAACTTAGTGGACCTTGGTAGACCTTAGTGGACCTTGGTAGACTTTAGTGGACCTTGGTAGACTTTGGTAGACCTTAATGGACATTGGTAGACCTAAGTGGACCTTGGTAGACCTTAGTGGACCTTGGTAGACCTTGGTAGACCTTAGTGGACCTTGGTAGACCTTAGTGGACCTTGGTAGACCTTGGTAGACCTAAGTGGACCTTGGTAGACCTAAGTGGACCTTGGTAGACCTTAGTGGACCTTGGTAGACCTTGGTAGACCTTAGTGGACCTTGGTAGACCTTAGTGGACCTTGGTAGACCTTGGTAGACCTTAGTGGACCTTGGTAGACCTTGGTAGACATTAGTGGACCTTGGTAGACCTTAGTGGACCTTGGTAGACCTTAGTGGACCTTGGTAGACCTTAGTGGACCTTGGTAGATCCTAGTGGACCTTGGTACACTTTACTGGACCTTGGTAAACCTTAGTGGACCTTGGTAGACTTATCTGGACCCTGTAGACCTTAGTAGACCTTGGTGGACCTTCGTAGACCTTAGTGGACCTTGGTAGACCTTGGTAGACCTTATTGGACCTTGGTAGACTTTAGTGGACCTTGGTGGACCTTCGTAGACCTTAGTGGACCTTGGTAGACCTTATTGGACCTTGGTAGACTTTAGTGGACCTTGGTAGACCTCAGTGGACCTTGGTAGACTTAACTGAACCTTGGTAGACCTTAGTAGACCTTAGTGGACCTTGGTAGACTTAACTGGACCCTGGTAGACCTTGGTGGACCTTGGTAGACCTTAGTGGACCTTGGTAGACCTTAGTGGACCTTGGTAGACTTTAGTGGACCTTGGTAGACCTTGGTAGACATTAGTGGACCTTGGTAGACCTTAGTGGACGTTGGTAGACCTTGGCAGACCTTAGTGGATATTGGAAGACCTTAGTGGACCTTGGTAGACCTCAGTGGACCTTTGTAGAATTAACTGGACCTTGGTAGACCTTAGTGGACCTTGGTAGACCTTAGTGAACCTTGGTGGACCTTAGTGGACCTTGGTAGACCTTAGTGGACCTTGTTAGACCTTGGTAGACCTTAGTGGACCTTGGTAAACTTTAGTGGACCTTGGTAGACCTTAGTGGACCTTGGTAGACCTTAGTGGACCTTGGTAGACCTTGGTAGACATTAGTGGACCTTGGTAGACCTTAGTGGACCTTGTTAGACCTTGGCAGACCTTGGTAGACCTTGGTAGACCTTGGTAGACCTTAGTGGACCTTGGTAAACTTTAGTGGACCTTGGTAGACCTTAGTGGACCTTGGTAGACTTTAGTGGAACTTGGTAGTACTTGGTAGACCTTGGTAGAACTTGGTAGACCTTAGTGGACCTTGGTAGACCTTGGTAGACCTTGGTAGACCTTAGTGGACCTTGGTAGACCTTAGTGGAACTTGGTAGACCTTAGTGGACCTTGGTAGACTTTAGTGGACCTTGGTAGACCTTTGTGGACCTTGGTAGACCTTAGTGGACCTTGGTAGACCTTATTGGACCTTGGTAGACCTCAGTGGACCTTGGTAGACTTAACTGAACCTTGGTAGACCTTAGTAGACCTTAGTGGACCTTGGTAGACTTAACTGGACCCTGGTAGACCTTGGTGGACCTTGGTAGACCTTAGTGGACCTTGGTAGACCTTAGTGGACCTTGGTAGACTTAACTGAACCTTGGTAGACCTTAGTAGACCTTAGTGGACCTTGGTAGACTTAACTGGACCCTGGTAGACCTTGGTGGACCTTGGTAGACCTTGGTAGACATTAGTGGACCTTGGTAGACCTTAGTGGACGTTGGTAGACCTTGGCAGACCTTAGTGGATATTGGAAGACCTTAGTGGACCTTGGTAGACCTCAGTGGACCTTTCTAGACTTAACTGGACCTTGGTAGACCTTGGTAGACCTTAGTGAACCTTGGTAGACCTTAGTGGACCTTGGTAGACCTTAGTGGACCTTGTTAGACCTTGGTAGACCTTAGTGGACCTTGGTAAACTTTAGTGTACCTTGGTAGACCTTAGTGGACCTTGGTAGACCTTAGTGGACCTTGGTAGACCTTGGTAGACATTAGTGGACCTTGGTAGACCTTAGTGGACCTTGGTAGACCTTAGTGGACCTTGTTAGACCTTGGCAGACCTTGGTAGACCTTGGTAGACCTTAGTGGACCTTGGTCAACTTTAGTGGACCTTGGTAGACCTTAGTGGACCTTGGTAGACTTTAGTGGACCTTGGTAGTACTTGGTAGACCTTGGTAGAACTTGGTAGACCTTAGTGGACCTTGGTAGACCTTGGTAGACCTTGGTAGACCTTAGTGGAACTTGGTAGACCTTAGTGGACCTTGGTAGACTTTAGTGGAACTTGGTAGACCTTTGTGGATCTTGGTAGACCTTAGAAGACCTTAGTGGACCTTGGTAGACCTTAGTGGACCTTGGTAGACCTTATTGGACCTTGGTAGACCTTAGTGGACCTTGGTAGACTTTAGTGGACCTTGGAAGACCTTGGTAGACCTTAGTGGACCTTGGTAGACCTAAGTGGACCTTGGTAGACCTTTGTGGACCTTGGTAGACCTTAGCGCACTTTGGTAGACCTTAGTGGACCTTGGTAGACCTTGGTAGACCTTAGTGTACCTTGGTAGACCTTGAAAGACATTAGTGGACCTTGGTAGACCTTAGTGGACCTTGGTAGACTTTAGTGGACCTTGGTAGACTTTGGTAGACCTTAATGGACCTTGGTAGACCTTAGTGGACCTTGGTAGACCTTAGTGGACCTTGGTAGTACTTGTTAGACCTTGGTAGACCTTAGTGGACCTTTGTAGACCTTAGTGGACCTTGGTAGACCTTGGTAGACCTTAGTGGACCTTGGTAGACCTTAGTGGAACTTGGTAGACCTTAGTGAACCTTGGTAGACTTTAGTGGACCTTGGTAGACTTAACTGGACCTTGGTAGACCTTAGAAGACCTTAGTGGACCTTGGTAGAACTTAGTGGACCTTGGTAGACCTTAGTGGACCTTGGTAGACTTTAGTGGACCTTGGTAGACTTTGGTAGACCTTAATGGACATTGGTAGACCTAAGTGGACCTTGGTAGACCTTAGTGGACCTTGGTAGACCTTGGTAGACCTTAGTGGACCTTGGTAGACCTTAGTGGACCTTGGTAGACCTTGGTAGACCTAAGTGGACCTTGGTAGACCTAAGTGGACCTTGGTAGACCTAAGTGGACCTTGGTAGACCTTAGTGGACCTTGGTAGACCTTGGTAGACCTTAGTGGACCTTGGTAGACCTTAGTGGACCTTGGTAGACCTTGGTAGACCTTAGTGGACCTTTGTAGACCTTGGTAGACATTAGTGGACCTTGGTAGACCTTAGTGGACCTTGGTAGACCTTAGTGGACCTTGGTAGATCTTAGTGGACCTTGGTACACTTTACTGGACCTTGGTAAACCTTAGTGGACCTTGGTAGACTTATCTGGACCCTGTAGACCTTAGTAGACCTTGGTGGACCTTCGTAGACCTTAGTGGACCTTGGTAGACCTTGGTAGACCTTATTGGACCTTGGTAGACTTTAGTGGACCTTGGTGGACCTTCGTAGACCTTAGTGGACCTTGGTAGACCTTATTGGACCTTGGTAGACTTTAGTGGACCTTGGTAGACCTCAGTGGACCTTGGTAGACTTAACTGAACCTTGGTAGACCTTAGTAGACCTTAGTGGACCTTGGTAGACTTAACTGGACCCTGGTAGACCTTGGTGGACCTTGGTAGACCTTAGTGGACCTTGGTAGACCTTAGTGGACCTTGGTAGACTTTAGTGGACCTTGGTAGACCTTGGTAGACATTAGTGGACCTTGGTAGACCTTAGTGGACGTTGGTAGACCTTGGCAGACCTTAGTGGATATTGGAAGACCTTAGTGGACCTTGGTAGACCTCAGTGGACCTTTGTAGAATTAACTGGACCTTGGTAGACCTTAGTGGACCTTGGTAGACCTTAGTGAACCTTGGTAGACCTTAGTGGACCTTGGTAGACCTTAGTGGACCTTGTTAGACCTTGGTAGACCTTAGTGGACCTTGGTAAACTTTAGTGGACCTTGGTAGACCTTAGTGGACCTTGGTAGACCTTAGTGGACCTTGGTAGACCTTGGTAGACATTAGTGGACCTTGGTAGACCTTAGTGGACCTTGGTAGACCTTAGTGGACCTTGTTAGACCTTGGCAGACCTTGGTAGACCTTGGTAGACCTTAGTGGACCTTGGTAAACTTTAGTGGACCTTGGTAGATCTTAGTGGACCTTGGTAGACTTTAGTGGACCTTGGTAGTACTTAATAGACCTTGGTAGAACTTGGTAGACCTTAGTGGACCTTGGTAGACCTTGGTAGACCTTGGTAGACCTTGGTAGACCTTAGTGGAACTTGGTAGACCTTAGTGGACCTTGGTAGACTTTAGTGGACCTTGGTAGACCTTTGTGGACCTTGGTAGACTTAACTGGACCTTGGTAGACCTTAGAAGACCTTAGTGGACCTTGGTAGACCTTAGTGGACCTTGGTAGACCTAATTGGACCTTGGTAGACCTTAGTGGGCCTTGGTAGACTTTAGTGGACCTTGGAAGACCTTGGTAGACCTTAGTGGACCTTGGTAGACCTTTGTGGACCTTGGTAGACCTTAGCGCACCTTGGTAGACCTTAGTGGACCTTGGTAGACCTTGGTAGACCTTAGTGTACCTTGGTAGACCTTGAAAGACATTAGTGGACCTTGGTAGACTTTAGTGGACCTTGGTAGTACTTGTTAGACCTTGGTAGACCTTAGTGGACCTTTGTAGACCTTAGTGGACCTTGGTAGACCTTGGTAGACCTTGGTAGACCTTAGTGGACCTTGGTAGACCTTAGTGGAACTTGGTAGACCTTAGTGAACCTTGGTAGACTTTAGTGGACCTTGGTAGACTTAACTGGACCTTGGTAGACCTTAGAAGACCTTAGTGGACCTTGGTAGAACTTAGTGGACCTTGGTAGACCTTAGTGGACCTTGGTAGACTTTAGTGGACCTTGGTAGACTTTGGTAGACCTTAATGGACATTGGTAGACCTAAGTGGACCTTGGTAGACCTTAGTGGACCTTGGTAGACCTTGGTAGACCTTAGTGGACCTTGGTAGACCTTAGTGGACCTTGGTAGACCTTGGTAGACCTTAGTGGACCTTGGTAGACCTTGGTAGACATTAGTGGACCTTGGTAGACCTTAGTGGACCTTGGTAGACCTTAGTGGACCTTGTTAGACCTTGGTAGACCTTGGTAGACCTTAGTGGACCTTGGTAAACTTTAGTGGACCTTGGTAGACCTTGGTAGACCTTAGTAGACCTTGGTAGACCTTAGTGGACCTTGGTAGATCTTAGTGGACCTTGGTAGACTTAACTGGACCTTGAAAGACCTAAGTAGACCTTAAAGGACCTTGGAAGACCTTAGTGGACCTTGGTAGACCTTAGTGGACCTTGGTAGACCTTAGTGGACCTTGGTAGACTTTAGTGGACCTTGGTAGACCTTAGTGGACCTTGGTAGACTTAACTGGACCTTGGTAGACCTTAGTAGACCGTAGTGGACCTTGGTAGACCTTAGTGGACCTTGGTAGACCTTAGTTTACCTTGGTAGACCTAAGTGAACCTTGGTAAACTTTAGTGGACATTGGTAGACATTATTGGACCTTGGTAGACCTTTGTAGACCTTAGTGGACCTGGGTAGACCTTAGTGGACCTTGGTAGACTTAACTGGACCTTGGTAGACCTTAGTGGACCTTGGTAGACCTGAGTGGACTTTGGTAGACCTTAGTGGACCTTGGTAGTCCTTAGTGGACCTTGGTAGACTTTAGTGGACCTTGGAAGACCTTAGTGGACCTTGGTAGACCTTAGTGGACCTTGGTAGACTTAACTGGACCTTGAAAGACCTAAGTGGACCTTAGTGGACCTTGGAAGACCTTAGTGGACCTTGGTAGGCCTTAGTGGACCTTGGTAGACCTTAGTGGACCTTGGTAGACTTTAGTGGACCTTGGTAGACCTTAGTGGACCTTAGTAGACTTAAATGTACCTTGGTAGACCTTAGTAGACCGTAGTGGACCTTGGTAGACCTTAGTGGACTTTGGTAGACCTTAGTGGACCTTGGTAGACCTAAGTGCACCTTGGTAGACTTTAGTGGACCTTGGTAGACATTATTGGACCTTGGTAGACTTAACTGGACCTTGATAGACCTTTGTAGACCTTAGTGGACCTTGGTAGACCTTAGTGGACCTTGGTAGATCTTAGTGGACGTTGGTAGACCTTGGTAGACCTTAGTGGACCTTGGTAAACTTTAGTGGACATTGGTAGACATTATTGGACCTTGGTAGACCTTTGTAGTCCTTAGTGGACCTTGGTAGACCTTAGTGGACCTTGGTAGACCTTAGTGGACCTTGGTAGACCTTAGTGGACCTTGGTAGACTTTAGTGGACCTTGGTAGACCTTAGTGGACCTTTGAAGACTTTAGTGGACCTTGGTAGACCTTAGAGGACCTTGGTAGACTTAACTGGACTTTGGTAGACCTTAGTGGACCTTGGTAGACCTTAGTGGACTTTGGTAGACCTTGGTAGACCTTAGTGGACCTTGGTAGACCTTAGTGGACCTTGGTAGACCTTAGTGGACATTGGTAGACTTTAGTGGACCTTGGTAGACCTTAGTGGACATTGGTAGACTTTAGTGGACCTTGGTAGACCTTAGTGGACCTTGGTACACTTTACTGGACCTTGGTAAACCTTAGTGGACCTTGGTAGACTTATCTAGACCCTGTAGACCTTAGTAGACCTTGGTGGACCTTCGTAGACCTTAGTGGACCTTGGTATACCTTATTGGACCTTGATAGACTTTAGTGGACCTTGGTAGACCTCAGTGGACCTTGGTGGACCTTCGTAGACCTTAGTGGACCTTGGTAGACCTTATTGGACCTTGGTAGACTTTAGTGGACCTTGGTAGACCTCAGTGGACCTTGGTAGACCTAACTGAACCTTGGTAGACCTTAGTAGACCTTAGTGGACCTTGGTAGACTTAACTGGACCCTGGCAGACCTTGGTGGACCTTGGTAGACCTTAGTGGACCTTGGTAGACCTTAGTGGACCTTGGTAGACTTAAGTGGACCTTGGTAGACATTAGTGGACCTTGGTAGACCTTAGTGGACGTTGGTAGACCTTGGCAGACCTTAGTGGATATTGGAAGACCTTAGTGGACCTTGGTAGACCTCAGTGGACCTTTGTAGACTTAACTGGACCTTGGTAGACCTTAGTGGACCTTGGTAGACCTTAGTGAACCTTGGTAGACCTTAGTGGACCTTGGTAGACCTTAGTGGACCTTGTTAGACCTTGGTAGACCTTAGTGGACCTTGGTAAACTTTAGTGGACCTTGGTAGACCTTAGTGGACCTTGGTAGACCTTATTGGACCTTGGTAGACCTTAGTGGACCTTGGTAGACTTAACTGGACCTTGAAAGACCTAAGTAGACCTTAGTGGACCTTGGTAGACCTTAGTAGACCTTGGTAGACCTTAGTGGAACTTGGTAGACCTTAGTGAACCTTGGTAGACTTTAGTGGACCTTGGTAGACTTAACTGGACCTTGGTAGACCTTAGAAGACCTTAGTGGACCTTGGTAGAACTTAGTGGACCTTGGTAGACATTAGTGGACCTTGGTAGACTTTAGTGGACCTTGGTAGACTTTGGTAGACCTTAATGGACATTGGTAGACCTAAGTGGACCTTGGTAGACCTTAGTGGACCTTGGTAGACCTTGGTAGACCTTAGTGGACCTTGGTAGACCTTAGTGGACCTTGGTAGACCTTGGTAGACCTTAGTGGACCTTGGTAGACATTAGTGGACCTTGGTAGACCTTAGTGGACCTTGGTAGACCTTAGTGGACCTTGTTAGACCTTGGTAGACCTTGGTAGACCTTAGTGGACCTTGGTAAACTTTAGTGGGCCTTGGTAGACCTTGGTAGACCTTGGTAGACCTTAGTAGACCTTGGTAGACCTTAGTGGACCTTGGTAAATCTTAGTGGACCTTGGTAGACTTAACTGGACCTTGAAAGACCTAAGTAGACCTTAGTGGACCTTGGAAGACCTTAGTGGACCTTGGTAGACCTTAGTGGACCTTGGTAGACCTTAGTGGACCTTGGTAGACTTTAGTGGACCTTGGTAGACCTTAGTGGACCTTGGTAGACTTAACTGGACCTTGGTAGACCTTAGTAGACCGTAGTGGACCTTGGTAGACCTTAGTGGACCTTGGTAGACCTTAGTTTACCTTGGTAGACCTAAGTGAACCTTGGTAGACTTTAGTGGACCTAGGTAGACCTTAGTGGATCTTGGTAGACTTAACTGGACCTTGTTAGACATTAGTAGACCTTAGTGGACCTTGGTAGACCTTAGTGGACCTTGGTAGACCTTAGTGGACCTTGGTAGACTTTAGTGGACCTTGGTAGACCTTAGTGGACCTTGGTAGACTTAACTGGACCTTGGTAGACCTTAGTAGACCGTAGTGGACCTTGGTAGACCTTAGTGGACCTTGGTAGACCTTAGTTTACCTTGGTAGACCTTAGTGGAGCTTGGTAGACTTTAGTGGACCTAGGTAGACCTTAGTGGATCTTGGTAGACTTAACTGGACCTTGTTAGACATTAGTAGACCTTAGTGGACCTTGGTAGACCTTAGTGGACCTTGGTAGACTTAACTGGACCTTGGTAGACCTTAGTAGACCTTAGTGGACCTTGGTAGACTTTAGTGGACCTTGGTAGACCTTAGTGGACCTTGGTAGACCTTGGTAGACCTTAGTGGACCTTGGTAGACTTTAGTGGACCTTGGTAGAACTCGGTAGACCTTATTGGACCTTGGTAGACTTTAGTGGACCTTGGAAGACCTTAGTGGACCTTGGTAGACCTTGGTAGACCTTAGTGGACCTTGGTAGACTTTAGTGGACTTTGGTAGACTTCATTGGACCTTGGTAGACCTTAGTGGACCTTGGAAGACTTTAGTGGACCTTGGTAGACCTTTGTAGACGTTAGTGGACCTTGGTAGACCTTAGTGGACCTTGGTAGACCTTAGTGGACCTTGGTAGAACGTAGTGGACCTTGGTAGACTTTTCATTGGACCTTGGTAGACCTTAGTGGACCTTGGTAGACTATAGTGGACCTTGGTAGACTTAACTGGACTTTGGTAGACCTTAGTGGACCTTGGTAGACCTTGGTAGACCTTAGTGGACCTTGGTAGACTTTAGTGGACCTTGGTAGACCTTATTGGACCTTGGTAGACTTTAGTGGACCTTGGTAGACCTTATTGGACTTTGGTAGACCTTAGTGGACCTTGGTAGACCTTGGTAGAGCTTAGTGGACCTTGGTAGACCTTAGTGGACCTTGATAGACCTTAGTGGACCTTGGTAGACCTTAGTGGACCTTGGTAGACTTTTGTGGACCTTGGTAGACCGTAGTTAGTGGACCTTGGTAGACCTTAGTGGACCTTGGTAGACTTTAGTGGACCTTGGTAGACCTTAGTGGACCTTGGTAGACTTAACTGGACCTTGGTAGACCTTAGTAGACCGTAGTGGACCTTGGTAGACCTTAGTGGACCTTGGTAGACCTTAGTTTACCTTGGTAGACCTAAGTGAACCTTGGTAGACTTTAGTGGACATTGGTAGACATTATTGGACCTTGGTAGACCTTTGTAGACCTTAGTGGACCTGGGTAGACCTTAGTGGACCTTGGTAGACTTAACTGGACCTTGGTAGACCTTAGTGGACCTTGGTAGACCTGAGTGGACTTTGGTAGACCTTAGTGGACCTTGGTAGTCCTTAGTGGACCTTGGTAGACTTTAGTGGACCTTGGTAGACTTTAGTGGACCTTGGAAGACCTTAGTGGACCTTGGTAGACCTTAGTGGACCTTGGTAGACCTTAGTGGACCTTGGTAGACTTAACTGGACCTTGAAAGACCTAAGTAGACCTTAGTGGACCTTGGAAGACCTTAGTGGACCTAGGTAGACCTTAGTGGACCTTGGTAGACTTTAGTGGACCTTGGTAGACCTTAGTGGACCTTGGTAGACTTAAATGTACCTTGGTAGACCTTAGTAGACCGTAGTGGACCTTGGTAGACCTTAGTGGACTTTGGTAGACCTTAGTGGACCTTGGTAGACCTAAGTGCACCTTGGTAGACATTATTGGACCTTGGTAGACTTAACTGGACCTTGATAGACCTTTGTAGACCTTAGTGGACCTTGGTAGACCTTAGTGGACCTTGGTAGATCTTAGTGGACCTTGGTAGACCTTAGTGGACCTTGGTAGTCCTTAGTGGACCTTGGTAGACTTTAGTGGACCTTGGTAGACCTTAGTGGACCTTGGTAGACCTTAGTGGACCTTTGAAGACTTTAGTGGACCTTGGTAGACCTTAGAGGACCTTGGTAGACCTTAGAGGACCTTGGTAGACTTAACTGGACTTTGGTAGACCTTAGTGGACCTTGGTAGACCTTAGTGGACTTTGGTAGACCTTGGTAGACCTTAGTGGACCTTGGTAGACCTTAGTGGACCTTGGTAGACCTTAGTGGACATTGGTAGACTTTAGTGGACCTTGGTAGACCTTAGTGGACATTGGTAGACTTTAGTGGACCTTGGTAGACCTTAGTGGACCTTGGTACACTTTACTGGACCTAGGTAAACCTTAGTGGACCTTGGTAGACTTATCTGGACCCTGTAGACCTTAGTAGACCTTGGTGGACCTTCGTAGACCTTGGTAGACTTTAGTGGACCTTGGTAGACCTCAGTGGACCTTGGTGGACCTTCGTAGACCTTAGTGGACCTTGGTAGACCTTATTGGACCTTGGTAGACTTTAGTGGACCTTGGTAGACCTCAGTGGACCTTGGTAGACTTAACTGAACCTTAGTAGACTTTAGTGGACCTTGGTAGACTTAACTGGACCCTGGAAGACCTTGGTGGACCTTGGTAGACCTTAGTGGACCTTGGTAGACCTTAGTGGACCTTGGTAGACTTTAGTGGACCTTGGTAGACCTTGGTAGACATTAGTGGACCTTGGTAGACCTTAGTGGACAATGGTAGACCTTGGCAGACCTTAGTGGATATTGGAAGACCTTAGTGGACCTTGGTAGACCTCAGTGGACCTTTGTAGACTTAACTGGACCTTGGTAGACCTTAGTGGACCTTGGTAGACCTTAGTGAACCTTGGTAGACCTTAGTGGACCTTGGTAGACCTTAGTGGACCTTGTTAGACCTTGGTAGACCTTAGTGGACCTTGGTAAACTTTAGTGGACCTTGGTAGACCTTAGTGGACCTTGGTAGACCTTAGTGGACCTTGGTAGACTTAACTGGACCCTGAAAGACCTAAGTAGACCTTAGTGGACCTTGGAAGACCTTAGTGGACCTTGGTAGACCTTAGTGGACCTTGGTAGACTTTAGTGGACCTTGGTAGACCTTAGTGGACCTTGGTAGACTTAACTGGAACTTGGTAGACCTTGGTAGACCTTAGTGGACCTTGGTAGACCTTAGTGGACCTTGGTAGACCTAAGTGAACCTTGGTAGACTTTAGTGGACCTTGGTAGACAATTATTGGACCTTGGTAGAGTTAACTGGACCTTGGTAGACCTTTGTAGACCTTTGTGGACCTTGGTAGACGTAACTGGACCTTGGTAGACCTTAGTGGACCTTGGTAGACCTTAGTGGACCTTGGTAGACCTTAGTGGACCTTGTTAGTCCTCAGTGGACCTTGTTAGACTTTAGTGGACCTTGGTAGACCTTAGTGGACCTTGGTAGACCTTAGTGGACCTTGGTAGACCTTAGTGGACCTTTGTAGACTTAACTGGACCTTGAAAGACCTAAGCAGACCTTAGTGGACCTTGGAAGACCTTAGTGGACCTTGGTAGACCTTAGTGGACCTTGGTAGACTTTAGTGGACCTTGGTAGACCTTAGTAGACCGTAGTGGACCTTGGTAGACCTTAGTGGACCTTGGTATACCTTAGTGGACCTTGGTAGACCTAAGTGCACCTTGGTAGACTTTAGTGGACCTTGGTAGACATTATTGGACCTGGGTAGACTTAACTTGACCTTGGTAGACCTTTGTAGACCTTAGTGGACCTTGGTAGACCTTAGTGGACCTTGGTAGACCTTAGTGGACCTTGGTAGACCTAAGTGCACCTTGGTATACTTTAGTGGACCTTGGTAGACATTATTGGACCTTGGTAGACTTAACTGGACCTTGGTAGACCTTTGCAGACCTTAGTGGACCTTGGTAGACCTTAGTGGACATTGGTAGACCTTAGTGGACCTTGGTAGACCTTAGTGGACCTTGGTAGTACTTAGTGGACCTTGGTAGACTTTAGTGGACCTTGGTAGACCTTAGTGGACCTTGGTAGACCTTATTGGACCTTGGTAGACTTTAGTGGACCTTGGTAGACCTCAGTGGACCTTGGTAGACTTAACTGAACCTTGGTAGACCTTAGTAGACCTTAGTGGACCTTGGTAGACTTAACTGGACCCTGGTAGACCTTGGTGGACCTTGGTAGACCTTAGTGGACCTTGGTAGACCTTAGTGGACCTTGGTAGACTTTAGTGGACCTTGGTAGACCTTGGTAGACATTAGTGGACCTTGGTAGACCTTAGTGGACGTTGGTAGACCTTGGCAGACCTTAGTGGATATTGGAAGACCTTAGTGGACCTTGGTAGACCTCAGTGGACCTTTGTAGACTTAACTTGACCTTGCTAGACCTTGGTAGACCTTAGTGAACCTTGGTAGACCTTAGTGGACCTTGGTAGACCTTAGTGGACCTTGTTAGACCTTGGTAGACCTTAGTGGACCTTGGTAAACTTTAGTGGACCTTGGTAGACCTTAGTGGACCTTGGTAGACCTTAGTGGACCTTGGTAGACCTTGGTAGACATTAGTGGACCTTGGTAGACCTTAGTGGACCTTGGTAGACCTTAGTGGACCTTGTTAGACCTTGGCAGACCTTGGTAGACCTTGGTAGACCTTGGTAGACCTTAGTGGACCTTGGTAAACTTTAGTGGACCTTGGTAGACCTTAGTGGACCTTGGTAGACTTTAGTGGACCTTGGTAGTACTTGGTAGACCTTGGTAGAACTTGGTAGACCTTAGTGGACCTTGGTAGACCTTGGTAGACCTTAGTGGACCTTGGTAGACCTTAGTGGAACTTGGTAGACCTTAGTGGACCTTGGTAGACTTTAGTGGACCTTGGTAGACCTTTGTGGACCTTGGTAGACCTTAGTGGACCTTGGTAGACCTTATTGGACCTTGGTAGACCTCAGTGGACCTTGGTAGACTTAACTGAACCTTGGTAGACCTTAGTAGACCTTAGTGGACCTTGGTAGACTTAACTGGACCCTGGTAGACCTTGGTGGACCTTGGTAGACCTTAGTGGACCTTGGTAGACCTTAGTGGACCTTGGTAGACTTTAGTGGACCTTGGTAGACCTTGGTAGACATTAGTGGACCTTGGTAGACCTTAGTGGACGTTGGTAGACCTTGGCAGACCTTAGTGGATATTGGAAGACCTTAGTGGACCTTGGTAGACCTCAGTGGACCTTTCTAGACTTAACTGGACCTTGGTAGACCTTGGTAGACCTTAGAGGACCTTGGTAGACCTTAGAGGACCTTGGTAGACTTAACTGGACTTTGGTAGACCTTAGTGGACCTTGGTAGACCTTAGTGGACTTTGGTAGACCTTGGTAGACCTTAGTGGACCTTGGTAGACCTTAGTGGACATTGGTAGACTTTAGTGGACCTTGGTAGACCTTAGTGGACATTGGTAGACTTTAGTGGACCTTGGTAGACCTTAGTGGACCTTGGTACACTTTACTGGACCTTGGTAAACCTTAGTGGACCTTGGTAGACTTATCTGGACCCTGTAGACCTTAGTAGACCTTGGTGGACCTTCGTAGACCTTGGTAGACTTTAGTGGACCTTGGTAGACCTCAGTGGACCTTGGTGGACCTTCGTAGACCTTAGTGGACCTTGGTAGACCTTATTGGACCTTGGTAGACTTTAGTGGACCTTGGTAGACCTCAGTGGACCTTGGTAGACTTAACTGAACCTTAGTAGACTTTAGTGGACCTTGGTAGACTTAACTGGACCCTGGTAGACCTTGGTGGACCTTGGTAGACCTTAGTGGACCTTGGTAGACCTTAGTGGACCTTGGTAGACTTTAGTGGACCTTGGTAGACCTTGGTAGACATTAGTGGACCTTGGTAGACCTTAGTGGACAATGGTAGACCTTGGCAGACCTTAGTGGATATTGGAAGACCTTAGTGGACCTTGGTAGACCTCAGTGGACCTTTGTAGACTTAACTGGACCTTGGTAGACCTTAGTGGACCTTGGTAGACCTTAGTGAACCTTGGTAGACCTTAGTGGACCTTGGTAGACATTAGTGGACCTTGTTAGACCTTGGTAGACCTTAGTGGACCTTGGTAAACTTTAGTGGACCTTGGTAGACCTTAGTGGACCTTGGTAGACCTTAGTGGACCTTGGTAGACTTAACTGGACCCTGAAAGACCTAAGTAGACCTTAGTGGACCTTGGAAGACCTTAGTGGACCTTGGTAGACCTTAGTGGACCTTGGTAGACCTTAGTGGACCTTGGTAGACTTTAGTGGACCTTGGTAGACCTTAGTGGACCTTGGTAGACTTAACTGGAACTTGGTAGACCTTGGTAGACCTTAGTGGACCTTGGTAGACCTTAGTGGACCTTGGTAGACCTAAGTGAACCTTGGTAGACTTTAGTGGACCTTGGTAGACAATTATTGGACCTTGGTAGACTTAACTGGACCTTGGTAGACCTTTGTAGACCTTTGTGGACCTTGGTAGACGTAACTGGACCTTGGTAGACCTTAGTGGACCTTGGTAGACCTTAGTGGACCTTGGTAGACCTTAGTGGACCTTGTTAGTCCTCAGTGGACCTTGTTAGACTTTAGTGGACCTTGGTAGACCTTAGTGGACCTTGGTAGACCTTAGTGGACCTTGGTAGACCTTAGTGGACCTTTGTAGACTTAACTGGACCTTGAAAGACCTAAGCAGACCTTAGTGGACCTTGGAAGACCTTAGTGGACCTTGGTAGACCTTAGTGGACCTTGGTAGACTTTAGTGGACCTTGGTAGACCTTAGTAGACCGTAGTGGACCTTGGTAGACCTTAGTGGACCTTGGTATACCTTAGTGGACCTTGGTAGACCTAAGTGCACCTTGGTAGACTTTAGTGGACCTTGGTAGACATTATTGGACCTGGGTAGACTTAACTTGACCTTGGTAGACCTTTGTAGACCTTAGTGGACCTTGGTAGACCTTAGTGGACCTTGGTAGACCTTAGTGGACCTTGGTAGACCTAAGTGCACCTTGGTAGACTTTAGTGGACCTTGGTAGACATTATTGGACCTTGGTAGACTTAACTGGACCTTGGTAGACCTTTGCAGACCTTAGTGGACCTTGGTAGACCTTAGTGGACATTGGTAGACCTTAGTGGACCTTGGTAGACCTTAGTGGACCTTGGTAGTACTTAGTGGACCTTGGTAGACTTTAGTGGACCTTGGTAGACCTTAGTGGACCTTGGTAGACCTTATTGGACCTTGGTAGACTTTAGTGGACCTTGGTAGACCTCAGTGGACCTTGGTAGACTTAACTGAACCTTGGTAGACCTTAGTAGACCTTAGTGGACCTTGGTAGACTTAACTGGACCCTGGTAGACCTTGGTGGACCTTGGTAGACCTTAGTGGACCTTGGTAGACCTTAGTGGACCTTGGTAGACTTTAGTGGACCTTGGTAGACCTTGGTAGACATTAGTGGACCTTGGTAGACCTTAGTGGACGTTGGTAGACCTTGGCAGACCTTAGTGGATATTGGAAGACCTTAGTGGACCTTGGTAGACCTCAGTGGACCTTTGTAGACTTAACTTGACCTTGCTAGACCTTGGTAGACCTTAGTGAACCTTGGTAGACCTTAGTGGACCTTGGTAGACCTTAGTGGACCTTGTTAGACCTTGGTAGACCTTAGTGGACCTTGGTAAACTTTAGTGGACCTTGGTAGACCTTAGTGGACCTTGGTAGACCTTAGTGGACCTTGGTAGACCTTGGTAGACATTAGTGGACCTTGGTAGACCTTAGTGGACCTTGGTAGACCTTAGTGGACCTTGTTAGACCTTGGCAGACCTTGGTAGACCTTGGTAGACCTTGGTAGACCTTAGTGGACCTTGGTAAACTTTAGTGGACCTTGGTAGACCTTAGTGGACCTTGGTAGACTTTAGTGGACCTTGGTAGTACTTGGTAGACCTTGGTAGAACTTGGTAGACCTTAGTGGACCTTGGTAGACCTTGGTAGACCTTAGTGGACCTTGGTAGACCTTAGTGGAACTTGGTAGACCTTAGTGGACCTTGGTAGACTTTAGTGGACCTTGGTAGACCTTTGTGGACCTTGGTAGACCTTAGTGGACCTTGGTAGACCTTATTGGACCTTGGTAGACCTCAGTGGACCTTGGTAGACTTAACTGAACCTTGGTAGACCTTAGTAGACCTTAGTGGACCTTGGTAGACTTAACTGGACCCTGGTAGACCTTGCTGGACCTTGGTAGACCTTAGTGGACCTTGGTAGACCTTAGTGGACCTTGGTAGACCTTGGCAGACCTTAGTGGATATTGGAAGACCTTAGTGGACCTTGGTAGACCTCAGTGGACCTTTCTAGACTTAACTGGACCTTGGTAGACCTTGGTAGACCTTAGTGAACCTTGGTAGACCTTAGTGGACCTTGGTAGACCTTAGTGGACCTTGTTAGACCTTGGTAGACCTTAGTGAACCTTGGTAAACTTTAGTGGACCTTGGTAGACCTTAGTGGACCTTGGTAGACCTTAGTGGACCTTGGTAGACCTTGGTAGACATTAGTGGTCCTTGGTAGACCTTAGTGGACCTTGGTAGACCTTAGTGGACCTTGTTAGACCTTGGCAGACCTTGGTAGACCTTGGTAGACCTTAGTGGACCTTGGTCAACTTTAGTGGACCTTGGTAGACCTTAGTGGACCTTGGTAGACTTTAGTGGACCTTGGTAGTACTTGGTAGACCTTGGTAGAACTTGGTAGACCTTAGTGGACCTTGGTAGACCTTGGTAGACCTTGGTAGACCTTAGTGGACCTTGGTAGACCTTAGTGGAACTTGGTAGACCTTAGTGGACCTTGGTAGACTTTAGTGGAACTTGGTAGACCTTTGTGGACCTTGGTAGACTTAACTGGACCTTGGTAGACCTTAGAAGACCTTAGTGGACCTTTGTAGACCTTAGTGGACCTTGGTAGACCTTATTGGACCTTGGTAGACCTTAGTGGACCTTGGTAGACTTTAGTGGACCTTGGAAGACCTTGGTAGACCTTAGTGGACCTTGGTAGACCTAAGTGGATCTTGGTAGACCTTTGTGGACCTTGGTAGACCTTAGCGCACCTTGGTAGACCTTAGTGGACCTTGGTAGACCTTGGTAGACCTTAGTGTACCTTGGTAGACCTTGAAAGACATTAGTGGACCTTGGTAGACCTTAGTGGACCTTGGTAGACTTTAGTGGACCTTGGTAGACTTTGGTAGACCTTAGTGGACCTTGGTAGACCTTAGTGGACCTTGGTAGACCTTAGTGGACCTTGGTAGTACTTGTTAGACCTTGGTAGACCTTAGTGGACCTTTGTAGACCTTAGTGGACCTTGGTAGACCTTGGTAGACCTTAGTGGACCTTGGTAGACCTTAGTGGAACTTGGTAGACCTTAGTGAACCTTGGTAGACTTTAGTGGACCTTGGTAGACTTAACTGGACCTTGGTAGACCTTAGAAGACCTTAGTGGACCTTGGTAGAACTTAGTGGACCTTGGTAGACCTTAGTGGACCTTGGTAGACTTTAGTGGACCTTGGTAGACTTTGGTAGACCTTAATGGACATTGGTAGACCTAAGTGGACCTTGGTAGACCTTAGTGGACCTTGGTAGACCTTAGTGGACCTTGGTAGACCTTAGTGGACCTTGGTAGACCTTGGTAGACCTAAGTGGACCTTGGTAGACCTAAGTGGACCTTGGTAGACCTTAGTGGACCTTGGTAGACCTTGGTAGACCTTAGTGGACCTTGGTAGACCTTAGTGGACCTTGGTAGACCTTGGTAGACCTTAGTGGACCTTGGTAGACCTTGGTAGACATTAGTGGACCTTGGTAGACCTTAGTGGACCTTGGTAGACCTTAGTGGACCTTGGTAGATCTTAGTGGACCTTGGTACACTTTACTGGACCTTGGTAAACCTTAGTGGACCTTGGTAGACTTATCTGGACCCTGTAGACCTTAGTAGACCTTGGTGGACCTTCGTAGACCTTAGTGGACCTTGGTAGACCTTGGTAGACCTTATTGGACCTTGGTAGACTTTAGTGGACCTTGGTGGACCTTCGTAGACCTTAGTGGACCTTGGTAGACCTTATTGGACCTTGGTAGACTTTAGTGGACCTTGGTAGACCTCAGTGGACCTTGGTAGACTTAACTGAACCTTGGTAGACCTTAGTAGACCTTAGTGGACCTTGGTAGACTTAACTGGACCCTGGTAGACCTTGGTGGACCTTGGTAGACCATAGTGGACCTTGGTAGACCTTAGTGGACCTTGGTAGACTTTAGTGGACCTTGGTAGACCTTGGTAGACATTAGTGGACCTTGGTAGACCTTAGTGGACGTTGGTAGACCTTGGCAGACCTTAGTGGATATTGGAAGACCTTAGTGGACCTTGGTAGACCTCAGTGGACCTTTGTAGAATTAACTGGACCTTGGTAGACCTTAGTGGACCTTGGTAGACCTTAGTGAACCTTGGTAGACCTTAGTGGACCTTGGTAGACCTTAGTGGACCTTGTTAGACCTTGGTAGACCTTAGTGGACCTTGGTAAACTTTATTGGACCTTGGTAGACCTTAGTGGACCTTGGTAGACCTTAGTGGACCTTGGTAGACCTTGGTAGACAATAGTGGACCTTGGTAGACCTTAGTGGACCTTGGTAGACCTTAGTGGACCTTGTTAGACCTTGGCAGACCTTGGTAGACCTTGGTAGACCTTAGTGGACCTTGGTAAACTTTAGTGGACCTTGGTAGACCTTAGTGGACCTTGGTAGACTTTAGTGGACCTTGGTAGTACTTAATAGACCTTGGTAGAACTTGGTAGACCTTAGTGGACCTTGGTAGACCTTGGTAGACCTTGGTAGAACTTGGTAGACCTTAGTGGAACTTGGTAGACCTTAGTGGACCTTGGTAGACTTTAGTGGACCTTGGTAGACCTTTGTGGACCTTGGTAGACTTAACTGGACCTTGGTAGACCTTAGAAGACCTTAGTGGACCTTGGTAGACCTTAGTGGACCTTGGTAGACCTAATTGGACCTTGGTAGACCTTAGTGGGCCTTGGTAGACTTTAGTGGACCTTGGAAGACCTTGGTAGACCTTAGTGGACCTTGGTAGACCTTTGTGGACCTTGGTAGACCTTAGCGCACCTTGGTAGACCTTAGTGGACCTTGGTAGACCTTGGTAGACCTTAGTATACCTTGGTAGACCTTGAAAGACATTAGTGGACCTTGGTAGACTTTAGTGGACCTTGGTAGTACTTGTTAGACCTTGGTAGACCTTAGTGGACCTTTGTAGACCTTAGTGGACCTTGGTAGACCTTGGTAGACCTTAGTGGACCTTGGTAGACCTTAGTGGAACTTGGTAGACCTTAGTGAACCTTGGTAGACTTTAGTGGACCTTGGTAGACTTAACTGGACCTTGGTAGACCTTAGAATACCTTAGTGGACCTTGGTAGAACTTAGTGGACCTTGGTAGACCTTAGTGGACCTTGGTAGACTTTAGTGGACCTTGGTAGACTTTGGTAGACCTTAATGGACATTGGTAGACCTAAGTGGACCTTGGTAGACCTTAGTGGACCTTGGTAGACCTTGGTAGACCTTAGTGGACCTTGGTAGACCTTAGTGGACCTTGGTAGACCTTAGTGGACCTTGGTAGACCTTGGTAGACATTAGTGGACCTTGGTAGACCTTAGTGGACCTTGGTAGACCTTAGTGGACCTTGTTAGACCTTGTTAGACCTTGGTAGACCTTAGTGGACCTTGGTAAACTTTAGTGGACCTTGGTAGACCTTGGTAGACCTTGGTAGACCTTAGTAGACCTTGGTAGACCTTAGTGGACCTTGGTAGATCTTAGTGGACCTTGGTAGACTTAACTGGACCTTGAAAGACCTAAGTAGACCTTAGTGGACCTTGGAAGACCTTAGTGGACCTTGGTAGACCTTAGTGGACCTTGGTAGACCTTAGTGGACCTTGGTAGACTTTAGTGGACCTTGGTAGAACTTAGTGGACATTGGTAGACATTATTGGACCTTGGTAGACCTTAGTAGACCGTAGTGGACCTTGGTAGACCTTAGTGGACTTTGGTAGACCTTAGTGGACCTTGGTAGACCTAAGTGCACCTTGGTAGACTTTAGTGGACCTTGGTAGACATTATTGGACCTTGGTAGACTTAACTGGACCTTGATAGACCTTTGTAGACCTTAGTGGACCTTGGTAGATCTTAGTGGACGTTGGTAGACCTTGGTAGACCTTAGTGGACCTTGGTAGTCCTTAGTGGACCTTGGTAGACCTTAGTGGACCTTGGTAGACCTTAGTGGACCTTGGTAGACCTTAGTGGACCTTGGTAGACTTTAGTGGACCTTGGTAGACCTTAGTGGACCTTTGAAGACTTTAGTGGACCTTGGTAGACCTTAGAGGACCTTGGTAGACTTAACTGGACTTTGGTAGACCTTAGTGGACCTTGGTAGACCTTAGTGGACTTTGGTAGACCTTGGTAGACCTTAGTGGACCTTGGTAGACCTTAGTGGACCTTGGTAGACCTTAGTGGACATTGGTAGACTTTAGTGGACCTTGGTAGACCTTAGTGGACATTGGTAGACTTTAGTGGACCTTGGTAGACCTTAGTGGACCTTGGTACACTTTACTGGACCTTGGTAAACCTTAGTGGACCTTGGTAGACTTATCTAGACCCTGTAGACCTTAGTAGACCTTGGTGGACCTTCGTAGACCTTAGTGGACCTTGGTATACCTTATTGGACCTTGGTAGACTTTAGTGGACCTTGGTAGACCTCAGTGGACCTTGGTGGACCTTCGTAGACCTTAGTGGACCTTGGTAGACCTTATTGGACCTTGGTAGACTTTAGTGGACCTTGGTAGACCTCAGTGGACCTTGGTAGACCTAACTGAACCTTGGTAGACCTTAGTAGACCTTAGTGGACCTTGGTAGACTTAACTGGACCCTGGTAGACCTTGGTGGACCTTGGTAGACCTTAGTGGACCTTGGTAGACCTTAGTGGACGTTGGTAGACTTAAGTGGACCTTGGTAGACCTTGGTAGACATTAGTGGACCTTGGTAGACCTTAGTGGACGTTGGTAGACCTTGGCAGACCTTAGTGGATATTGGAAGACCTTAGTGGACCTTGGTAGACCTCAGTGGACCTTTGTAGACTTAACTGGACCTTGGTAGACCTTAGTGGACCTTGGTAGACCTTAGTGAACCTTGGTAGACCTTAGTGGACCTTGGTAGACCTTAGTGGACCTTGTTAGACCTTGGTAGACCTTAGTGGACCTTGGTAAACTTTAGTGGACCTTGGTAGACCTTAGTGGACCTTGGTAGACCTAAGTGGACCTTGGTAGACCTTAGTGGACCTTGGTAGACCTTAGTGGACCTTGGTAGACCTTAGTGGACCTTGGTAGACCTTGGTAGACCTAAGTGGACCTTGGTAGACCTAAGTGGACCTTGGTAGACCTTAGTGGACCTTGGTAGACCTTGGTAGACCTTAGTGGACCTTGGTAGACCTTAGTGGACCTTGGTAGACCTTGGTAGACCTTAGTGGACCTTGGTAGACCTTGGTAGACATTAGTGGACCTTGGTAGACCTTAGTGGACCTTGGTAGACCTTAGTGGACCTTGGTAGATCTTAGTGGACCTTGGTACACTTTACTGGACCTTGGTAAACCTTAGTGGACCTTGGTAGACTTATCTGGACCCTGTAGACCTTAGTAGACCTTGGTGGACCTTCGTAGACCTTAGTGGACCTTGGTAGACCTTGGTAGACCTTATTGGACCTTGGTAGACTTTAGTGGACCTTGGTGGACCTTCGTAGACCTTAGTGGACCTTGGTAGACCTTATTGGACCTTGGTAGACTTTAGTGGACCTTGGTAGACCTCAGTGGACCTTGGTAGACCTAACTGAACCTTGGTAGACCTTAGTAGACCTTAGTGGACCTTGGTAGACTTAACTGGACCCTGGTAGACCTTGGTGGACCTTGGTAGACCATAGTGGACCTTGGTAGACCTTAGTGGACCTTGGTAGACTTTAGTGGACCTTGGTAGACCTTGGTAGACATTAGTGGACCTTGGTAGACCTTAGTGGACGTTGGTAGACCTTGGCAGACCTTAGTGGATATTGGAAGACCTTAGTGGACCTTGGTAGACCTCAGTGGACCTTTGTAGAATTAACTGGACCTTGGTAGACCTTAGTGGACCTTGGTAGACCTTAGTGAACCTTGGTAGACCTTAGTGGACCTTGGTAGACCTTAGTGGACCTTGTTAGACCTTGGTAGACCTTAGTGGACCTTGGTAAACTTTAGTGGACCTTGGTAGACCTTAGTGGACCTTGGTAGACCTTAGTGGACCTTGGTAGACCTTGGTAGACAATAGTGGACCTTGGTAGACCTTAGTGGACCTTGGTAGACCTTAGTGGACCTTGTTAGACCTTGGCAGACCTTGGTAGACCTTGGTAGACCTTAGTGGACCTTGGTAAACTTTAGTGGACCTTGGTAGACCTTAGTGGACCTTGGTAGACTTTAGTGGACCTTGGTAGTACTTAATAGACCTTGGTAGAACTTGGTAGACCTTAGTGGACCTTGGTAGACCTTGGTAGACCTTGGTAGACCTTGGTAGACCTTAGTGGAACTTGGTAGACCTTAGTGGACCTTGGTAGACTTTAGTGGACCTTGGTAGACCTTTGTGGACCTTGGTAGACTTAACTGGACCTTGGTAGACCTTAGAAGACCTTAGTGGACCTTGGTAGACCTTAGTGGACCTTGGTAGACCTAATTGGACCTTGGTAGACCTTAGTGGGCCTTGGTAGACTTTAGTGGACCTTGGAAGACCTTGGTAGACCTTAGTGGACCTTGGTAGACCTTTGTGGACCTTGGTAGACCTTAGCGCACCTTGGTAGACCTTAGTGGACCTTGGTAGACCTTGGTAGACCTTAGTGTACCTTGGTAGACCTTGAAAGACATTAGTGGACCTTGGTAGACTTTAGTGGACCTTGGTAGTACTTGTTAGACCTTGGTAGACCTTAGTGGACCTTTGTAGACCTTAGTGGACCTTGGTAGACCTTGGTAGACCTTAGTGGACCTTGGTAGACCTTAGTGGAACTTGGTAGACCTTAGTGAACCTTGGTAGACTTTAGTGGACCTTGGTAGACTTAACTGGACCTTGGTAGACCTTAGAATACCTTAGTGGACCTTGGTAGAACTTAGTGGACCTTGGTAGACCTTAGTGGACCTTGGTAGACTTTAGTGGACCTTGGTAGACTTTGGTAGACCTTAATGGACATTGGTAGACCTAAGTGGACCTTGGTAGACCTTGGTAGACCTTAGTGGACCTTGGTAGACCTTAGTGGACCTTGGTAGACCTTAGTGGACCTTGGTAGACCTTGGTAGACATTAGTGGACCTTGGTAGACCTTAGTGGACCTTGGTAGACCTTAGTGGACCTTGTTAGACCTTGTTAGACCTTGGTAGACCTTAGTGGACCTTGGCAAACTTTAGTGGACCTTGGTAGACCTTGGTAGACCTTGGTAGACCTTAGTAGACCTTGGTAGACCTTAGTGGACCTTGGTAGATCTTAGTGGACCTTGGTAGACTTAACTGGACCTTGAAAGACCTAAGTAGACCTTAGTGGACCTTGGAAGACCTTAGTGGACCTTGGTAGACCTTAGTGGACCTTGGTAGACCTTAGTGGACCTTGGTAGACTTTAGTGGACCTTGGTAGACCTTAGTGGACATTGGTAGACATTATTGGACCTTGGTAGACCTTAGTAGACCGTAGTGGACCTTGGTAGACCTTAGTGGACTTTGGTAGACCTTAGTGGACCTTGGTAGACCTAAGTGCACCTTGGTAGACTTTAGTGGACCTTGGTGGACATTATTGGACCTTGGTAGACTTAACTGGACCTTGATAGACCTTTGTAGACCTTAGTGGACCTTGGTAGATCTTAGTGGACGTTGGTAGACCTTGGTAGACCTTAGTGGACCTTGGTAGTCCTTAGTGGACCTTGGTAGACCTTAGTGGACCTTGGTAGACCTTAGTGGACCTTGGTAGACCTTAGTGGACCTTGGTAGACTTTAGTGGACCTTGGTAGACCTTAGTGGACCTTTGAAGACTTTAGTGGACCTTGGTAGACCTTAGAGGACCTTGGTAGACTTAACTGGACTTTGGTAGACCTTAGTGGACCTTGGTAGACCTTAGTGGACTTTGGTAGACCTTGGTAGACCTTAGTGGACCTTGGTAGACCTTAGTGGACCTTGGTAGACCTTAGTGGACATTGGTAGACTTTAGTGGACCTTGGTAGACCTTAGTGGACATTGGTAGACTTTAGTGGACCTTGGTAGACCTTAGTGGACCTTGGTACACTTTACTGGACCTTGGTAAACCTTAGTGGACCTTGGTAGACTTATCTAGACCCTGTAGACCTTAGTAGACCTTGGTGGACCTTCGTAGACCTTAGTGGACCTTGGTATACCTTATTGGACCTTGGTAGACTTTAGTGGACCTTGGTAGACCTCAGTGGACCTTGGTGGACCTTCGTAGACCTTAGTGGACCTTGGTAGACCTTATTGGACCTTGGTAGACTTTAGTGGACCTTGGTAGACCTCAGTGGACCTTGGTAGACCTAACTGAACCTTGGTAGACCTTAGTAGACCTTAGTGGACCTTGGTAGACTTAACTGGACCCTGGTAGACCTTGGTGGACCTTGGTAGACCTTAGTGGACCTTGGTAGACCTTAGTGGACCTTGGTAGACTTAAGTGGACCTTGGTAGACCTTGGTAGACCTTAGTGGACCTTGTTAGACCTTGGTAGACCTTAGTGGACCTTGGTAAACTTTAGTGGACCTTGGTAGACCTTGGTAGACCTTGGTAGACCTTAGTAGACCTTGGTAGACCTTAGTGGACCTTGGTAGATCTTAGTGGACCTTGGTAGACTTAACTGGACCTTGAAAGACCTAAGTAGACCTTAGTGGACCTTGGAAGACCTTAGTGGACCTTGGAAGACCTTAGTGGACCTTGGTAGACCTTAGTGGACCTTGGTAGACCTTAGTGGACCTTGGTAGACTTTAGTGGACCTTGGTAGACCTTAGTGGACCTTGGTAGACTTAACTGGACCTTGGTAGACCTTAGTAGACCGTAGTGGACCTTGGTAGACCTTAGTGGACCTTGGTAGACCTTAGTTTACCTTGGTAGACCTAAGTGAACCTTGGTAGACTTTAGTGGACATTGGTAGACATTATTGGACCTTGGTAGACCTTTGTAGACCTTAGTGGACCTGGGTAGACCTTAGTGGACCTTGGTAGACTTAACTGGACCTTGGTAGACCTGAGTGGACCTTGGTAGACCTGAGTGGACTTTGGTAGACCTTAGTGGACCTTGGTAGTCCTTAGTGGACCTTGGTAGACTTTAGTGGACCTTGGAAGACCTTAGTGGACCTTGGTAGACCTTAGTGGACCTTGGTAGACCTTAGTGGACCTTGGTAGACTTAACTGGACCTTGAAAGACCTAAGTGGACCTTAGTGGACCTTGGAAGACCTTAGTGGACCTTGGTAGGCCTTAGTGGACCTTGGTAGACCTTAGTGGACCTTGGTAGACTTTAGTGGACCTTGGTAGACCTTAGTGGACCTTGGTAGACTTAAATGTACCTTGGTAGACCTTAGTAGACCGTAGTGGACCTTGGTAGACCTTAGTGGACTTTGGTAGACCTTAGTGGACCTTGGTAGACCTAAGTGCACCTTGGTAGACTTTAGTGGACCTTGGTAGACATTATTGGACCTTGGTAGACTTAACTGGACCTTGATAGACCTTTGTAGACCTTAGTGGACCTTGGTAGACCTTAGTGGACCTTGGTAGATCTTAGTGGACCTTGGTAGACCTTGGTAGACCTTAGTGGACCTTGGTAGTCCTTAGTGGACCTTGGTAGACCTTAGTGGACCTTGGTAGACCTTAGTGGACCTTGGTAGACTTTAGTGGACCTTGGTAGACCTTAGTGGACCTTTGAAGACTTTAGTGGACCTTGGTAGACCTTAGAGGACCTTGGTAGACTTAACTGCACTTTGGTAGACCTTAGTGGACCTTGGTAGACCTTAGTGGACTTTGGTAGACCTTGGTAGACCTTAGTGGACCTTGGTAGACCTTAGTGGACCTTGGTAGACCTTAGTGGACATTGGTAGACTTTAGTGGACCTTGGTAGACCTTAGTGGACATTGGTAGACTTTAGTGGACCTTGGTAGACCTTAGTGGACCTTGGTACACTTTACTGGACCTTGGTAAACCTTAGTGGACCTTGGTAGACTTATCTAGACCCTGTAGACCTTAGTAGACCTTGGTGGACCTTCGTAGACCTTAGTGGACCTTGGTAGACCTTATTGGACCTTGGTAGACTTTAGTGGACCTTGGTAGACCTCAGTGGACCTTGGTGGACCTTCGTAGACCTTAGTGGACCTTGGTAGACCTTATTGGACCTTGGTAGACTTTAGTGGACCTTGGTAGACCTCAGTGGACCTTGGTAGACTTAACTGAACCTTGGTAGACCTTAGTAGACCTTAGTGGACCTTGGTAGACTTAACTGGACCCTGGTAGACCTTGGTGGACCTTGGTAGACCTTAGTGGACCTTGGTAGACCTTAGTGGACCTTGGTAGACTTTAGTGGACCTTGGTAGACCTTGGTAGACATTAGTGGACCTTGGTAGACTTTAGTGGACGTTGGTAGACCTTGGCAGACCTTAGTGGATATTGGAAGACCTTAGTGGACCATGGTAGACCTCAGTGGACCTTTGTAGACTTAACTGGACCTTGGTAGACCTTAGTGAACCTTGGTAGACCTTAGTGGACCTTGGTAGACCTTAGTGGACCTTGTTAGACCTTGGTAGACCTTAGTGGACCTTGGTAAACTTTAGTGGACCTTGGTAGACCTTAGTGGACCTTGGTAGACTTAACTGGACCTTGAAAGACCTAAGTAGACCTTAGTGGACCTTGGAAGACCTTAGTGGACCTTGGTAGACCTTAGTGGACCTTGGTAGACCTTAGTGGACCTTGGTAGACTTTAGTGGACCTTGGTAGACCTTAGTGGACCTTGGTAGACTTAACTGGAACTTGGTAGACCTTAGTAGACTGTAGTGGACCATGGTAGACCTTAGTGGACCTTGGTAGACCTTAGTGGACCTTGGTAGACCTAAGTGGACCTTGGTAGACCTAAGTGAACCTTGGTAGACTTTAGTGGACCTTGGTAGACTTTATTGGACCTTGGTAGACTTAACTGGACCTTGGTAGACCTTTGTAGACCTTGGTAGACCTTAGTGGACCTTGGTAGACCTTAGTGGACCTTGGTAGTCCTCAGTGGACCTTTTTAGACTTTAGTGGACCTTGGTAGACCTTAGTGGACCTTGGTAGACCTTAGTGGACCTTGGTAGACCTTAGTGGACTTTGGTAGACTTTAGTGGACCTTGGTAGACCTTAGTAGACCGTAGTGGACCTTGGAAGACCTTAGTGGACCTTGGTAGACCTTAGTGGACCTTGGTAGACCTTAGTGGACCTTGGTAGACTTTAGTGGACCTTGGTAGACCTTAGTAGACCGTAGTGGACCTTGGTAGACCTTAGTGGACCTTGGTAGACCTAAGTGCACCTTGGTAGACTTTAGTGGACCTTGGTAGACATTATTGGACCTGGGTAGACTTAACTTGACCTTGGTAGACCTTTGTAGACCTTAGTGGACCTTGGTAGACCTTAGTGGACCTTGGTAGACCTAAGTGCACCTTGGTAGACTTTAGTGGACCTTGGTAGACATTATTGGACCTTAGTAGACTTAACTGGATCTTGGTAGACCTTTGCAGACCTTAGTGGACCTTGGTAGACCTTAGTGGACATTGGTAGACCTTAGTGGACCTTGGTAGACTTTAGTGGACCTTGGTAGACCTTAGTGGACCTTGGTAGACTTAACTGGAACTTGGTAGACCTTAGTAGACTGTAGTGGACCATGGTAGACCTTAGTGGACCTTGGTAGACCTTAGTGGACCTTGGTAGACCTAAGTGGACCTTGGTAGACCTAAGTGAACCTTGGTAGACTTTAGTGGACCTTGGTAGACTTTATTGGACCTTGGTAGACTTAACTGGACCTTGGTAGACCTTTGTAGACCTTGGTAGACCTTAGTGGACCTTGGTAGACCTTAGTGGACCTTGGTAGTCCTCAGTGGACCTTGTTAGACTTTAGTGGACCTTGGTAGACCTTAGTGGACCTTGGTAGACCTTAGTGGACCTTGGTAGACCTTAGTGGACTTTGGTAGACTTTAGTGGACCTTGGTAGACCTTAGTAGACCGTAGTGGACCTTGGAAGACCTTAGTGGACCTTGGTAGACCTTAGTGGACCTTGGTAGACCTTAGTGGACCTTGGTAGACTTTAGTGGACCTTGGTAGACCTTAGTAGACCGTAGTGGACCTTGGTAGACCTTAGTGGACCTTGGTAGACCTAAGTGCACCTTGGTAGACTTTAGTGGACCTTGGTAGACATTATTGGACCTGGGTAGACTTAACTTGACCTTGGTAGACCTTTGTAGACCTTAGTGGACCTTGGTAGACCTTAGTGGACCTTGGTAGACCTAAGTGCACCTTGGTAGACTTTAGTGGACCTTGGTAGACATTATTGGACCTTAGTAGACTTAACTGGATCTTGGTAGACCTTTGCAGACCTTAGTGGACCTTGGTAGACCTTAGTGGACATTGGTAGACCTTAGTGGACCTTGGTAGACCTTAGTGGACCTTGGAAGTCCTTAGTGGACCTTGGTAGACTTTAGTGGACCTTGGTAGACCTTATTGGACCTTGGTAGACCTTAGTGGACCTTGGTAGACCTTGGTAGACCTTGGTAGACCTTAGTGGACCTTGGTAGACTTTAGTGGACCTTGGTAGACCTTAGTGGACCTTTGTAGACTTTAGTGGACCTTGGTAGACCTTAGTGGACCTTGGTAGACTTAACTAGACTTTGGTAGACCTTAGTGGACCTTGGTAGACCTTAGTGGACCTTGGTAGACCTTGGTAGACCTTAGTGGACATTGGTAGACCTAAGTGGACCTTGGTAGACCTTAATGGACCTTTGTAGACTTAACTGGACCTTGGTAGACCTTAGTGGACCTTGGTAGACCTTAGCGGACCTTGGTAGACCTTAGTGGACCTTGGTAGACCTTAGTGGACATTGGTAGACTTTAGTGGACCTTGGTAGACCTTAGTGGACCTTGGTACACTTTACTGGACCTTGGTACACTTTACTGGACCTTGGTAGACCTTAGTGGACCTTGGTAGACTTCACTGGACCCTTTAGACCTTAGTAGACCTTGGTGGACCTTCGTAGACCTTAGTGGACCTTGGTAGACCTTATTGGACCTTGGTAGACTTTAGTGGACCTTGGTAGACCTCAGTGGACCTTGGCAGACTTAACTGAACCTTGGTAGACCTTAGTAGACCTTAGTGGACCTTGGTAGACTTAATTGGACCCTGGTACACCTTGGTGGACCTTAGTGGACCTTGGTAGACCTTAGAGGACCTTGGTAGACTTTAGTGGACCTTGGTAGACCTTGGTAGACCTAAGTGGACCTTGGTAGACCTTAGTGGACCTTGGTAGACCTTAGTGGACATCGGAAGACCTTAGTGGACCTTGGTAGACCTTAGTGGACCTTGGTAGACATTAGTGGACCTTGGTAGACTTAACTGGACCCTGTAGACCTTAGTAGACCTTGGTGGACCTTCGTAGACCTTAGTGGACCTTGGTAGAGCTTTTCGGACCTTGGTAGACTTTAGTGGACCTTGATAGACCTTAGTGGACCTTGGTAGACTTTAGTGGACCTTGGTAGACCTTAGTGGACCTTGGTAGACCTAAGTGCACCTTGGTAGACTTTAGTGGACCTTGGTAGACATTATTGGACCTTAGTAGACTTAACTGGATCTTGGTAGACCTTTGCAGACCTTAGTGGACCTTGGTAGACCTTAGTGGACATTGGTAGACCTTAGTGGACCTTGGTAGACTTTAGTGGACCTTGGTAGACCTTAGTGGACCTTGGTAGACTTAACTGGAACTTGGTAGACCTTAGTAGACTGTAGTGGACCATGGTAGACCTTAGTGGACCTTGGTAGACCTTAGTGGACCTTGGTAGACCTAAGTGGACCTTGGTAGACCTAAGTGAACCTTGGTAGACTTTAGTGGACCTTGGTAGACTTTATTGGACCTTGGTAGACTTAACTGGACCTTGGTAGACCTTTGTAGACCTTGGTAGACCTTAGTGGACCTTGGTAGACCTTAGTGGACCTTGGTAGTCCTCAGTGGACCTTGTTAGACTTTAGTGGACCTTGGTAGACCTTAGTGGACCTTGGTAGACCTTAGTGGACCTTGGTAGACCTTAGTGGACTTTGGTAGACTTTAGTGGACCTTGGTAGACCTTAGTAGACCGTAGTGGACCTTGGAAGACCTTAGTGGACCTTGGTAGACCTTAGTGGACCTTGGTAGACCTTAGTGGACCTTGGTAGACTTTAGTGGACCTTGGTAGACCTTAGTAGACCGTAGTGGACCTTGGTAGACCTTAGTGGACCTTGGTAGACCTAAGTGCACCTTGGTAGACTTTAGTGGACCTTGGTAGACATTATTGGACCTGGGTAGACTTAACTTGACCTTGGTAGACCTTTGTAGACCTTAGTGGACCTTGGTAGACCTTAGTGGACCTTGGTAGACCTAAGTGCACCTTGGTAGACTTTAGTGGACCTTGGTAGACATTATTGGACCTTAGTAGACTTAACTGGATCTTGGTAGACCTTTGCAGACCTTAGTGGACCTTGGTAGACCTTAGTGGACATTGGTAGACCTTAGTGGACCTTGGTAGACCTTAGTGGACCTTGGAAGTCCTTAGTGGACCTTGGTAGACTTTAGTGGACCTTGGTAGACCTTATTGGACCTTGGTAGACCTTAGTGGACCTTGGTAGACCTTGGTAGACCTTGGTAGACCTTAGTGGACCTTGGTAGACTTTAGTGGACCTTGGTAGACCTTAGTGGACCTTTGTAGACTTTAGTGGACCTTGGTAGACCTTAGTGGACCTTGGTAGACTTAACTAGACTTTGGTAGACCTTAGTGGACCTTGGTAGACCTTAGTGGACCTTGGTAGACCTTGGTAGACCTTAGTGGACATTGGTAGACCTAAGTGGACCTTGGTAGACCTTAATGGACCTTTGTAGACTTAACTGGACCTTGGTAGACCTTAGTGGACCTTGGTAGACCTTAGCGGACCTTGGTAGACCTTAGTGGACCTTGGTAGACCTTAGTGGACATTGGTAGACTTTAGTGGACCTTGGTAGACCTTAGTGGACCTTGGTACACTTTACTGGACCTTGGTACACTTTACTGGACCTTGGTAGACCTTAGTGGACCTTGGTAGACTTCACTGGACCCTTTAGACCTTAGTAGACCTTGGTGGACCTTCGTAGACCTTAGTGGACCTTGGTAGACCTTATTGGACCTTGGTAGACTTTAGTGGACCTTGGTAGACCTCAGTGGACCTTGGCAGACTTAACTGAACCTTGGTAGACCTTAGTAGACCTTAGTGGACCTTGGTAGACTTAATTGGACCCTGGTACACCTTGGTGGACCTTAGTGGACCTTGGTAGACCTTAGAGGACCTTGGTAGACTTTAGTGGACCTTGGTAGACCTTGGTAGACCTAAGTGGACCTTGGTAGACCTTAGTGGACCTTGGTAGACCTTAGTGGACATCGGAAGACCTTAGTGGACCTTGGTAGACCTTAGTGGACCTTGGTAGACATTAGTGGACCTTGGTAGACTTAACTGGACCCTGTAGACCTTAGTAGACCTTGGTGGACCTTCGTAGACCTTAGTGGACCTTGGTAGAGCTTTTCGGACCTTGGTAGACTTTAGTGGACCTTGATAGACCTTAGTGGACCTTGGTAGACTTTAGTGGACCTTGGTAGACCTTAGTGGACCTGGGAAGACCTTAGTGGACCTGGGAATACCTTAATGGACCTTGGTAGACTTTAGTGGAACTTGGTAGACCTTAGTGGACCTTGGTAGACTTTAGTGGACCTTGGTAGACTTAACTGGACCTTGGTAGACCTTAGTATACCTTAGTGGACCTTAGTAGACCTTAGTGGACCTTGATACACTTGACTGGACCTTGGTAGACCTTAGTGGACCTTGGAAGACCTTAGTGGACCTTGGTAGACTTTATTGGACCTTGGTAGACCTTAGTGAACCTTGGTAGACTTAACTGGAACTTGGTAGACCTTAGTAGACCGTAGTGGACTTTGGTAGACCTTGGTAGACCTTAGTGGACCTTGGTAGACCTAAGTGAACCTTGGTAGACTTTAGTGGACCTTGGTAGACATTATTGGACCTTGGTAGACTTAACTGGACCTTGGTAGAACTTTGTAGACCTTAGTGGACCTTGGTAGACTTAACTGGACCTTGGTAGACCTTAGTGGACCTTGGTAGACCTTAGTGGACCTTGGTAGTCCTCAGTGGACCTTGTTAGACTTTAGTGGACCTTGGTAGACCTTAGTGGACCTTGGTAGACCTTAGTGGACCTTGGTAGATCTTGGTAGACCTTAGTGGACCTTGGTAGACTTAACTGGACTTTGGTAGACCTTAGTGGACCTTGGTAGACCTTAGTGGACCTTGGTAGACCTTGGTAGACCTTAGTGGACCTTGGTAGACCTTAGTGGACCTTGGTAGACCTTAACTGGACCTTGGTAGACCTTAGCGGACCTTGGTAGACCTTAGTGGACCTTGGTAGACCTTAGTGGACATTGGTAGACTTTAGTGGACCTTGGTAGACCTTAGTGGACCTTGGTACACTTTACTGGACCTTGGTAGACCTTAGTGGACCTTGGTAGACTTCACTGGACCCTGTAGACCTTAGTAGACCTTGGTGGACCTTCGTAGACCTTAGTGGACCTTGGTAGACCTTATTGGACCTTGGTAGACCTTAGTGGACCTTGGTAGACCTCAGTGGACCTTGGCAGACTTAACTGAACCTTGGTAGACCTTAGTAGACCTTAATGGACCTTGGTAGACTTAACTGGACCCTGGTAGACCTTGGTGGACCTTGGTATACCTTAGTGGACCTTGGTAGACCTTAGTGGACCTTGGAAGACCTTGGTAGACCTTGGTAGACCTTAGTGGACCTTGGTAGACCTTAGTGGACCTTGGTAGACCTTAGTGGACATTGGTAGACCTTAGTGGACCTTGGTAGACCTCAGTGGACCTTTGTAGACTTAACTGGACCTTGGTAGACCTTAGTGTACCTTGGTAGACCTTAGTGGACTCTGGTAGACCTTAGTGGACCTTGGTACACTTTACTGGACCTTGGTAGACCTTAGTGGCCCTTGGTAGACTTAACTGGACCCTGTAGACCTTAGTAGACCTTGGTGGACCTACGTAGACCTAAGTGGACCTTGTTAGAGCTTTTCGGACCTTGGTAGACTTTAGTGGACCTTGGTAGACCTTAGTGGACCTTGGTAGTCCTTAGTGGACCTTGGTAGACCTTGGTAGACCTTAGTGGACCTGGGAAGACCTTAGTGGACCTGGGAATACCTTAGTGGACCTTGGTAGACTTTAGTGGAACTTGGTAGACCTTAGTGGACCTTGGTAGACTTTAGTGGACCTTGGTAGACATTATTGGACCTTGGTAGACTTAACTGGACCTTGGTAGACCTCAGTGGACCTTGGTGGACCTTCGTAGACCTTAGTGGACCTTGGTAGACCTTATTGGACCTTGGTAGATTTTAGTGGACCTTGGTAGTCCTCAGTGGACCTTGGTAGACTTAACTGAACCTTGGTAGACCTTAGTAGACCTTAGTGGACCTTGGTAGACTTAACTGGACCCTGGTAGACCTTGGTGGACCTTGGTAGACCTTAGTGGACCTTGGTAGACCTTAGTGGACCTTGGTAGACTTTAGTGGACCTTGGTAGACCTTAGTGGACGTTGGTAGACCTTGGCAGACCTTAGTGGATATTGGAAGACCTTAGTGGACCTTGGTAGACCTCAGTGGACCTTTGTAGACTTAACTGGACCCTGGTACACCTTGGTGGACCTTGGTAGACCTTAGTGGACCTTGGTAGACCTTAGAGGACCTTGGTAGACTTTAGTGGACCTTGGTAGACCTTGGTAGACCTAAGTGGACCTTGGTAGACCTTAGTGGACCTTGGTAGACCTTAGTGGACATCGGAAGACCTTAGTGGACCTTGGTAGACCTCAGTGGACCTTTGTAGACTTAACTGGACCTTGGTAGACCTTAGTGTACCTTGGTAGACCTTAGTGGACCTTGGTAGACATTAGTGGACCTTGGTAGACTTAACTGGACCCTGTAGACCTTAGTAGACCTTGGTGGACCTTCGTAGACCTTAGTGGACCTTGGTAGAGCTTTTCGGACCTTGGTAGACTTTAGTGGACCTTGGTAGACCTTAGTGGACCTTGGTAGACTTTAGTGGACCTTGGTAGACCTTGGTAGACCTTAGTGGACCTGGGAAGACCTTAGTGGACCTGGGAATACCTTAATGGACCTTGGTAGACTTTAGTGGAACTTGGTAGACCTTAGTGGACCTTGGTAGACTTTAGTGGACCTTGGTAGACTTTAGTGGACCTTGGTAGACCTTAGTATACCTTAGTGGACCTTAGTAGACCTTAGTGGACCTTGATACACTTGACTGGACCTTGGTAGACCTTAGTGGACCTTGGAAGACCTTAGTGGACCTTGGTAGACTTTATTGGACCTTGGTAGACCTTAGTGAACCTTGGTAGACTTAACTGGAACTTGGTAGACCTTAGTAGACCGTAGTGGACTTTGGTAGACCTTGGTAGACCTTAGTGGACCTTGGTAGACCTAAGTGAACCTTGGTAGACTTTAGTGGACCTTGGTAGACATTATTGGACCTTGGTAGACTTAACTGGACCTTGGTAGACCTTTGTAGACCTTAGTGGACCTTGGTAGACTTAACTGGACCTTGGTAGACCTTAGTGGACCTTGGTAGACCTTAGTGGACCTTGGTAGTCCTCAGTGGACCTTGTTAGACTTTAGTGGACCTTGGTAGACCTTAGTGGACCTTAGTGGACCTTGGTAGATCTTGGTAGACCTTAGTGGACCTTGGTAGACTTAACTGGACTTTGGTAGACCTTAGTGGACCTTGGTAGACCTTAGTGGACCTTGGTAGACCTTGGTAGACCTTAGTGGACCTTGGTAGACCTTAGTGGACCTTGGTAGACCTTAATGGACCTTTGTAGACTTAACTGGACCTTAGTAGACCTTAGTGGACCCTGGTAGACCTTAGTGGACCTTGGTAGACTTAACTGGACCTTGGTAGACATTAGAAGACCTTAGTGGACATTGGTAGACCTTAGAGGACCTTGGTAGACCTTAGTGGACCTTGGTAGACCTTGATAGACCTTAGTGGACCTTGGTAGAACTTGGTAGACCTTAGTGGACCTTTGTAGACTTTAGTGGACCTTGGTAGTACTAGGTAAACCTTGGTAGACCTTAGTGGAACTTGGTAGTTTTTAGTGGACCTTGGTAGACCTTAGAGGACCTTGGTAGACCTTAGTGGCCCTTGGTAGACCTTGGTAGACCTTAGTGGACCTTGGTAGACCTTAGTTGACCTTGGTAGACTTAACTGGACCTTTGGTAGACCTTAGTAGACCTTATTGGACCTTGGAAGACCTTAGTGGACCTTGGTAGACTTTAGTGGACCTTGGTAGACCTTAGTGGACCTTGGTAGACCTTAGTGGACCTTGGTATACTTAATTGGACCCTGGTAGACCTTAGTAGACCTTAGTGGACCTTGGTAGGCCTTAGTGGACCTTGGTAGACCTTAGTGTACCTTGGTAGACTTTAGTGGACCTTGGTAGACCTTAGTGGACCTTGGTAGACCTTAGTGGACCTTGGTAGACTTAACTGGACCTTGGTAGACCTTAGTAGACCTTAGTGGACCTTGGTAGACCTTAGTGGACCTTGGTAGACCTTAGTGGACCTTGGTAGACTTTAGTGGACCTTGGTAGACCTTGGTAGACCTTAGTGGACCTTGGTAGACCTTAGTGGACCTTGGTAGACTTTAGTGGACCTTGGTAGACCTTGGTAGACCTTAGTGGACCTTGGTAGACCTCAGTGGACCTTTGTAGACTTTACAGGACCTTGGTAGACCTTAGTGGACCTTGGTAGACTTTAGTGGACCTTGGTAGACCTTAGTGGACCTTGGTAGACCTTAGTGGACCTTGGTAGACTTTAGTGGACCTTGGTAGACTTTAGTGGACCTTGGTACACTTTACTGGACCCTGTAGACCTTAGTAGACCTTGGTGGACCTTCGTAGACCTTAGTGGACCTTGGTAGACCTTATTGGACCTTGGTAGACTTTAGTGGACCTTGGTAGACCTTAGTGGACCTTGGTAGACTTAACTAGACCTTGGTAGGCCTTAGTAGACCTTAGTGGACTTTGGTAGACCTTAGTGGACCTTGGTAGACTTTAGGGGACCTTGGTAGACCTTGGTAGACCTTATTGGACCTTGGTAGACCTTAGTAGACCTTGGTAGACTTTAGTGGACCTTGGAAGACCTTAGTAGTCCTTGGTAGACTTAACTGGACCTTAGTAGACCTTAGTGGACCTTGGTAGACCTTGGTTGACTTTAGTGGACCTTGGTAGACCTTAGTGGACCTTTGTAGACCTTGGTAGACCTTAGTGGATCTTGGTAGACCTTGGTAGACCTTAGTGGACCTTGGTAGACTTCAGTGGACCTTGGTAGACCTTAGTGGACCTTGGTAGACCTTAGTGGACCTTAGTGGACCTTGGTAGACTTTAGTGGACCTTGGTAGACCTTAGTGGACCTTGGTAGACCTTAGTGGACCTTGGTAGACCTTAATGGACCTTGGCAGACCTAGTAGGGTCTGTTCAGGTCTAGTAGAGTCTAATAGGGTCTGTTAAGGTCTAGTAGGGTCTGGTAAGGTCTAATAGGGTCTGTTCAGGTCTTGTAAGGTCTAGTAGGGTCTGTTAAGGTCTAGTAAGGTCTGGCAGGGTCTGGTAAGGTCGTGTAAGGTCTGTTAAGGTCGAGTAAGGTATTGTAGAAACTGTATTGGTCAAGAATTGTCTCGTAGGGTCTTGTTTGGTCTGTTAAGTTCTAGTAAGGTCTGTTAAGGTCTCGTATGGTCTGTTAAGGTCTAGTAAGGTCTAGTAGGGTGTTTTAAGGTCTAGCAAGGTCTGTTAAGGTTTAGTAGGGTCTTTTAAGATCTATTAGGGTCTGTTAAGGACTAGTAGGGTCTTGTAGGGTCTTTTAAGGTTTTGTAAGGTCTAATAGGGTCTGTTAAGGTCTATAAGGGTTTGTTTAGGTCAAGTAGGGTCTGGTAGGGTCTGTTAAGGTCTAGTAGGGTCTTGTAGGGTCTTTTAAGGTTTTGTAAGGTCTAATAGGGTCTGTTAAGGTCTATAAGGGTTTGTTTAGGTCAAGTAGGGTCTGGTAGGGTCTTTTAAGGTCTAGTAAGGTCTAATAGGGTCTGTTAAGGTCTATTAGGGTTTGTTAAGGTCTAGTAAGGTCTGGTAGGGTCTGTTAAGGTCTTTTAGGTTCTGTTAACGTCTAGTAGGGTCTTTTAAGGTCTAGTAGGGTCTAGTAGGGTCTGTTTAGGTCTAGTAAGGTCTAATAGGGTCTGTTAAGGTCTATTAGGGTTTGTTAAGGTCTAGTAAGGTCTAGTAGGGTCTTTTAAGGTCTAGTAAGTTCTAATAGGGTCTGTTAAGGTCTAGAAGGGTCTGTTACGGTCTAGTAAGGTCTATTAGGGTCTGTTAAGGTCTAATATGGTCTGTTAAGATTTAGTAGAGTCTGTTAAGGTTTAGTTGGGTCTGTTAAGGTCTAGTAGGGTCTTTTAAGGTATAGTAAGGTCTAATAGGGTCTGTTAAGGTCTATTAGGGTTTGTTAAGGTCTAGTTAGGTCTGGTAGGGTCTGTTAAGGTCTTTTAGGTTCTGATAAGGTCTAGTAGGGTCTTTTAAGGTCTAGTAAGGTCTAATAGGGTCTGTTAAGGTCTAGTATGGTCTGGTAGGGTCTGTTAAGGTCTATTAGGGTTTGTTAAGGTCTAGTAAGGTCTGGTAGGGTCTGTTAAGGTCTAGTAGGGTCTTTTAAGGTCTAGTAAGTTCTAATAGGGTCTGTAAAGGTCTAGAAGGGTCTGTTACGGTCTAGTAAGGTCTATTAGGGTCTGTTTTTTTTACTACTGTTAAGGTCTACTGTTAAGGTCTAATGTGGTCTGATAAGGTTTTTAAAGGTCTAGTATGGTCTGTTTAGGTCTAGTAAGGTCTTTTAAGGTCTAGTAAGTTCTAATAGGGTCTGTAAAGGTCTAGAAGGGTCTGTTACGGTCTAGTAAAGTCTATTAGGGTCTGTTAAGGTCTAATATGGTCTGATAAAGTTTTTAAAGGTCTATTGTGGTCTGTTTAGGTCTAGTAAGGTCTTTTAGGGTCTGTTCAGGTCTAGTAAGGTCTAATAGGGTCTGTTAAGGTCTAGTAAGGTCTGGTAGGGTCTGTTAAGGTCTAGTAGGGTCTTTTAACATCTAGTAAGGTCTATTAGGGTCTGTTAAGGTCTAATATGGTCTGATAAGGTTTTTTAAGGTCTAGTATTGTCTGTTTAGGTCTAGTAAGGTTTAGTAGGGTCTGTTAAGGTCTAATAAGGTATGTTAAGGTTTAGTAGGGTCTGTTAAGGTTTAGTTGGGTCTGTGAAGGTCTAATAGGGTCTGTTAAGGTCTTGTAAGGTCAAGTAGATTCTGTAAAGGTCTAGTAAGGTCTGGTAGGGTCTGTATTGGTCTAGAATTGTCTAGTAGGTTCTGTTGAGGTCTAGTAGGGTCTTTTAAGGTCTCGTAGGGTCTTGTTTGGTCTGTTAAGTTCTAGTAAGGTCTGTTAAGGTCTCGTATGGTCTGTTAAGGTCTAGTAGGGTCTGTTAAGGTCTATTAGAGTCTTGTAAGGTCTAGTAGGGTCTGTTAAGGTTTAGTAAGGTCTTGAAGGGTCTTTTAAGGTTTTGTAAGGTCTAGTATAGTCTGGTAAGGTCTTGTAGGGTTTGTTAAGGTCTAGTAAGGTCTAGTCGGGTCTCTTAACATCTGTTAAGGTTTAATAGGGTCTGTTAAGGTCTAATAGGGTCTTTTAAGGTCTAGTAAGGTCTAATAGAGTCTGTTAAGGTCTATTAGGGTTTGTTAAGGTCTAGTAAGGTCTGGTAGGGTCTGTTAAGGTCTAGTAGGGTCTTTTAAGGTCTAGTAGGGTCTTCTAGGGTCTGTTAAGGTCTAGTAAGGTTAGGTAGGGTCTGTTAAGGTCTATTAAGGTCTTGTAGGGTCTGTTAAGGTCTAGTAGGGTCTGTTAAGGTCTAGTAAGATCTAGTAGGGTCTGATAAAGTCTAGTAATGTTTGTTAAGGTCTATTAAGTTCTTTTAAAGTCTTTTAGTGTCTTTTAAGGTCTAGTATGATCTGTTTGGGTCTTTTAAGGTCTAGTAGTGTCTTTTAAAGTGTAGTAATTTCTAGCAGGGTCTGTTACGGTCCAGTAGGGTCTGTTAAGGTCTAATAGGGTCTGTTATTGTCTATTAAGGTATTGTATGGTCTGTTAAGGTCTTGTAAGGTCTAATAGAGTCTGTTAAGGTCTATTAGGGTCTTTTAAGGTCTAGTAGGGTCTGTTAAGGTCTAGTAAGGTCTAGGAGGGTTTGTTAAGGTTTTGTAGGGTCTGTTACGGTCTAGTAAGGTCTAGTAGGGTTTTTTTAAGGTCTAGTAGGGTGTAGTAGGGTCTGTTAAGGTATGTTAATGTATAGGGTTTGTTAATGTATTTTAAGGTCTAGTAAGGTCTAGTAGGGTCTGTTAAGGTCTAGTAGGGTCTGGTAAGGTCTAGTAGGGTCTAGTAAGGTCTAGTAAGGTCTAGTAAGGTCTAGTAAGGTCTAGTAAAGTCTTGTATTGTCTAGTATGGTCTAGTAGGGTCTATTAAGGTCTAGTAAAGTGTTGTAGGGTCTGGTATGGTCTTGTATAGTCTAGTAGGGTCCTACATACATCCCTACTTCAAAGTATTATATAAGGATTTAAATACTTTTGTAAATAAGACATTTCAGTTTTTTATTTGGATTTAAATTCATTTTTAATTGGTAAAACAGCAATTTCACAACATGATAATGTGTCCAAAATGGCAAGGGGTCTAAATAATGGAATAATACTCTATAGACAGACAAATTAAAATGCAGAAAGAGTGCATTACAGAGGGATCAATACACTTCAATGTAAAAATTGCTGAGACGAACTTGAGGTCACCTGTCTTTGAAATAAAGCTGAGGCAGAATTAAGTGCCACAGCAGATCTGATCTGAAGCAAAAATGCAAATTCACATTTAAATAGATAAAAACAGTATTCATGTTTTGACATGGTGTAGCTGAAGCAGTTCATGAAAGACTTCATGCAAACCAGAGAGGTGTGTCTTAACTGTCTTAACAGCAATATGATGATTTATTTTACAAGAGGTTATGTTTTGCTTTTATACATTTTAATTGTTTTTTGCAGACTGTGTTGCATTCTTACCAAAGTTTGCTTTGTGTATTATCACATTTAAATGATCTTTAAAAAATTAGTTTGACAAATATGCAGTGGCAGAGACACTCATACATGGGGCAATTTCTTGTCTCCAGCACGGGCAGCAGTGTGGCTTAGTGGGTAGCCTGAGCCACAGCAAGAAGGTCCTGGGTTCAATTTGCAGGTGGAGCGGCCCGGGTCCTTTCTGTGTGGAGTTTGCATGTTCTCCGTGTCTGCTTGGGTTTCCTCCAGGAGCTCCGGTTTCCTCCCACAGTCCAAAGACGTGCAAGTGAGGTTAATTGGAGATACAAAATTGTCCATGAATGTGTTTGACATTAAAACTTGAACTGATGAATCTTATGCAATGGGTAACTACTAGGGTTGGGCGGTATGATGGTATTACGGTATACCGCTGTATTTAAAAATGGTGACGGTATTCAAAAATGGTGACTGTATTTTTTAAATGTGAAGTGCCAAATTTCTGCTTCGGTCTACCTTGAAAACTGAGAATTTAGGACATGCGCGCATCCACAGTAAGGGAGGGGTGGGAGTGGTAGGCGGTTGGAGCTCGCTGATTGGTTGTGGGGTGCTCACTGGTGTAAGGTGATAACACAGAGGGACGAGTGAAGAGCCACACTGGCTAGCGTTAGCTGTGAGCTAACAAGCAGAAACTGAAAAACGGCTCGTCTTTAAATTTTTCAAAATCAACATTTTTTATCATTTCAACCGGAAATTAACACAAGTGCGTGCATGCGCGGACATGTACTTATTTACTAAATATATCTTCAGTGTAAATCGAGCACAAGTGTTGAGAAAAAGGAGCAAACAGTAATAATAACGTTACGCCCAATCCGCTGTTCTGACTCTTGTCTGCCATAGATTTTCCTGCCTATGTAAGAACTATTTTTTCATAAATAAAAGCGCTATTTTAAGAAAAAAAATGTGAATTGTCGTGTAATGTGAATTATAAAATATATTGTCTGGCCCTTTAAGAATGTTAAGTGCACTGTAGGGCGTAGGGAGCGAGTGTGTAGGGAAGAGGTCGGATTTGTACCGTTTCCGTGCTCGTGTTTTGCACTGAGCTTGTGTGACATTTAAAGTAGCGTTCTCGTTAACCACTCAAATGTTTGGACTTTGAATTATTTTAACATTACTTTACATCACCGTCATCGCAACATGAACATTTCATTCATATTTTTCAGTATAGAACTTAATTCTGGATTACAGGCATAACTAATCGTACACGTTCATACACTTTTAAAAAATATCTGTAACTATAAACTAAGCAGTTAACTTTTAAAATATATTGAAGTGTTTAGCCTGCTATTATTCTGTTTTGTGTGGGCAGAGAGAGATTACAATGCCAAAATGTTATGTGTTAATGTTTGTTAAAGTGTAATTGATACACATGCATTTATACTTATTCGTATTTATTATAGATCAGACAAGATAAGCAATGTTTGACGTTCAGATTGTTAAATCTTTTTATAATAAAACATTGAAATATTGTAATTACACTCGTGTGTACACTGTAAAGTTTGTCCGCGCGCGGTAATACCGTATACCGCGGTATTTCCTGAAGACGGTATGACGGTATGAAAATCAGCAATACCGCCCAACCCTAGTAACTACCTGTTCTGTCATAAATGTAACCAAAGTGTGTAAAACATGACATTAAAATCCTAATGAAATAAATAAATGTTTCCAGGACGATGTAATAATGAAAATTGTTCCCAAATAGAAAAATTGGTGAGAGAAAGCTACTAAGATATAGTTAAATACAACACTGTTGTTGTGACAACAGAGTTGTGTATGAGACCCTAATGAAAGTATAGTCGCATATAGTATAAGCATGAGAGGGATCCACATAAGACCATATGCAGTTACATATGGTAAATTAATCCCATAGAGCATTTCATTTTAAAACAATACAGAAATAAAACGTTTAGTTTGTGGGGTCGACAACATCAGTCTTTCTTGTTTAGGAGCTAAGAAAGTGAATTATGTTAATGCAATGTATAAAAATCCTATACTCTCAATAGCATTCCCCACTGTGGTTATAACAGCCATCATTCTTCTGCCCTTTTCACAGTATTTTGGACTGTGGATGTACCTATTTAATCAAAGAGCACTTTAAGGTCAGACACATATTGGACACGAAGGTCTGGCTCACATTCAACATTCCAGTACATCCCAAAGCTGATTAGGGTTTGTGCAGGCCATTGGAGTTCCTTCACACCAAACTTATCTATTCATGTCTATAGTGACATGACCTTGCATTGTGCTCAGAAGACACAGTCATGCTGAAACAAGAAAGAGTGTTAAAACAGGAAAACCATGGAAAAAGCATCTACGTTGCTTCATATAACTGAAATTATAGCCATATAGTGTACTTGTGTATATTTGTCTGAGCAAGTCATGTTGTATTACCAGTTAAACGGGCGGCACGGTGGCTAAGTGGGTAGCACTGTCGCCTCACAGCAAGAAGGTCCTGGGTTCGATCCCCAGGTGGGGTGGTCCGGGTCCTTTCTGTGTGGAGTTTGCATGTTCTCCCCGTGTCTGCGTGGGTTTACTCCGGGTGCTCCGGTTTCCTCCCACAGTCCAAAAACATGCAAGTGAGGTCAATTGGAGACACTAAATTGTCCATGACTGTGTTCGATATAACCTTGTGAACTGATGAACCTTGTTTGAAGATAAACTACCGTTTCCTGTCATGAATGTAACCAAAAGTGTAAAACATGACGTCAAAATCCTAATAAACAAACAAACAAACCAGTTAAACACGTCTACTAAAGTCAAGTACAGTACTATAGAGCCCTCTAGTGGAGAAAAACTAGACTGTTTCTGCTTTGTATAGGCCTGTCAGATTCTATAAATTTATTCTAAAAATATATTCACTCACGTTTGGTCCTGGTCATGGTCAAAGTAGGTTCTGTGACAACAAGAAATAGTGGGCATATGTTTTTAAACGTTATCAAGTCATATATGACTGACTATACCAAGTGCATATGTATATGTGGAGCATTTGAATAACTATACAAATATATATTAAATGTGAGTCATGCATATTAAGCATTTAGAACAATTTTAGTGGCACTTCTGTACTGAGAAGGACGCTCCACCCAAATTGTGTCTAATTAATACTCAGTGCCCCTCCAGTGTGGGGCTAAAAGTCTGAGACCATTAGTGTAGTTCATTGTAAACTCATTTGCAATTGTTCCATTCTATTGAAAGTTATTGAAAGTTAACACATGCTCAGGTGACTTTAAAGCATGTGGATTTGATCTACTTGTCAGGAGCTCATTTCAGTTGCATTTTCAGACAGTGTTCACCTAAATTATAAAATAATTAAATGTATGTACATTTGTTATGCTGATTATACAATTTGTAATAAAAAAAATTATAATATTCATAGAAGTGTCTAATAAAAGCATTTTCATAAGTGGTCCAAGATATTTGGCCTTCACGGGTGGCACTGTCGCCTTACAGCAAGAAGGTCCTGGGTTCGATCCCCAGGTGGGGCGGTCCGGGTCCTTTCTGTGTGAAGTTTTGTGCATGTTCTCCCCGTGTCTGCGTGGGTTTACTCCGGGTGCTCCGGTTTTCTCCCACAGTCCAAAGACATGCAAGTGAGGTGAACTGGTGATACTAAATTGCCCATGACTGTGTTTGATATAACCTTGTGTGACCTGATGAACCTTGTGTAATGAGTAACTATCGTTCCTGTCCTGTGACTAAAGTGTAAAACATGACGTTAAAATCCTACTAAACAAACAATGTGGCCTCCACTGTACAGTAAAAGGTTCAAATGATAGAATCACCTGTTTGTTAATGGCCCCTCATTGTTAGCACTTTTGCATTTTGGCCCCGACTAATTTTAAGAAATTTCAGTTTAAGAATTTTAACTTTAATCTAATTTAAGGAACTAATTTAAAGCTCTGTAGTATGTGATACACTATAGCCTTTCAGATCTGGCGACCTTTAAACATGCAAAAATTTCTTAGACAATAGGGTCCATTATACACTTAACTTCCAGTAAACCGATACGTATTCTGAGATACCATAAAATTTCCAGGGCTGCATGGTGTTAAACAGTTCCAATATTTTGGTTTAATCCCTGTTTTCAGTTTGGCATGTTTTTCTTGTAATCTTCTCAAACATATGCAGGTAGGCTACTACATTGGCTACTAATATAGTAGCTAAATTGGCAACTATTAATAGAGTAGACCCTTGAGTTACGAACGGTTTACCAGAGGTGGAAAGATTACTAAAATATTGTACTCAAGTAAAAGTACTATTACTTCAATGATTTTTTACTTAAGTACGAGCAAAATTACTAGTCTAAAAATCTACTCAAGTAAAAAGTAACTCATTTAAAATGTACTCAGAGTAAACGTTACTTCGTTACTTTTTTAACAGAAGGAGGGACGTCATGTTCCAACAGAAGTTGATAGATGAATGATACAGCAGACTACACACAGCTCACCAGCCATGCAGCATATTAGCAGTTCATGTGTGGATTTAGCCTCTCTACACACCTAACAGACTGCAACTGCTGTTGTCAATTCAAAACAGCATTATTTCTGTTTATCCTCAATAAAAGGGTTAGGCGGTTAGGGTTGCACCTATAAAAAATAAAACGGGTCTTACACCGTCATAGGAACATGATCAAAATCAAAAACAAACCAGCAGAATCTCACGATCACATTTATGCTGTCCGTTTTACTTAAATAAATACTCAAAAATAAATGAACATAAAAAATCACAATATTTCATAATGCAGAACAGCAGAACCGCGACCCAGATCAGTCACACAGCAGCAGAAAATCATAACCACTTATCTGCCCAGCTAACACAGAACGTTCCCGTAACGTTAGATTTTGGTTCCCCTATGGTTATTTTTAGGGAACCATCCCATAACGTTATGGTAACGTTCTATTTTCGTTAAAAAATCAGCGCTGTTCCCGGAACGTTCCGGTGTTACGGAGAATTCAGTTCCCCGTGTTTCCCCTTTAACGCGCATGCGCAAAAATCATGACCTTTTTTTTCTGTCGCTTCGTTGAGCATCGGTTTATTTGGAATATGTATTTATAGCGGTATGTTCTTTTCAAATTTCATGTTGTATGTTAGGTAGTTTGTGATTAAATACATACTTTAAAGTATTGAGTGAACTACTGTCAGGGGTTTTATTGCTCCACCGCAGCAGGTTTTCACACTGCTGTCTTCAGCTTTGCTGTCAATCAACTAGAATGAACGTGTCAGATTTATTTGTAAATATATCCTAATACAGGACATGCTCTTATTCAGACACTAGTTTGTTTCTTCTCGTTTTGTCACACAAGATAAAGTTTTGGTGCAGATACAAATAAACTATATCGCACAGGACAATAAGTAGTCTGTGTTATTATTTAAGGTTATTCATCTCAGCTGCACTACCATTTACTTTCAAGAATAGTTTCATTTATGGTGATCTCTCTTGTTCATTTAAACTTCAAACTTCATTCATGTGATTTTAAAATTAACAAACAGTATGTAGAACAAGTTTAACCTATAAATCAGTCCATTACACTAACAACACAGGGGGGAACAGATTTACTCGGAGACCTGGGGAATATGGTTCCCCACATGTATATTACTGTGTGATGATTTTTTTTTTAATTGCAAACTACAGGCACACACATTTTAAGAACAAAATATCTGTATTAGAAATTAGTGTTAAACTAAATTATGCATATATTACAATTATGCAAATATATAATAAAGAAATCCACCTCAATGCAAAGTATGCAAAGTCATGTGTTGGCAACCCACCAGTAGAGGAAGATTTTTATTGTCCGGCATGTACTGAAGATTAGACCAAGGTTAACTGGGACGTTATTTCTAAAAAGTTTGCTTGTTGCTGTATTTTATTTTATGTTGCTCTTTTAGTTTGTTTAAGAAGTAGATAGTAAATTAATCATTAATTTCTGTTCAGTAACTGCTTTATCCTGGTCATGGCCGTGGTGGATCTAGAACTGTTCCTGGGAAAACTGGACGTACGGCAGGAGTGCACTATGGATGGGATGCTAGTTAATCCCAGGGCATCATCCCCAAATAAATTTGCACATGTCAAATTTTATTTTATTTAGTTTTAATACAAATATTTTTATTGAGCTATATTTATTTAAGTTTTACTTTGCATTGAGGTGGATTTCTTTATTATATATTTGCATAATTGTAATATATGCATAATTTAGTTTAACACTAATTTCTAATACAGATATTTTGTTCTTAAAATGTGTGTGCCTGTAGTTTGCAATTTTAAAAAAAAATCATCACACAGTAATATACATGTGGGGAACCATATTCCCCAGGTCTCCGAGTAAATCTGTTCCCCCCTGTGTTGTTAGTGTAATGGACTGATCTATAGGTTAAACTAGTTCTACATAATGACAACAGTTAAATACATCACCAGCATCACTGTAGTGTTTAATGAATACACACACAGTGATATACAGTACATGTGGGGAACCATTTTCTCCAGGCCTCCAGGTAAACATGTTCCCCCCCTGTGTTGTTAGTGTAATGGACTGATTTATAGGTTAACCTTGTTCTACATACTGTTTGTTAATTTTAAAATCACATGAATAAAGTTTGAAGTTTAAATGAACAAGAGAGATCACCATAAATGAAACTATTCTTGAAAGTAAATGGTAGTGCAGCTGAGATGAGTAACCTTAAATAATAACACAGACTACTTATTGTCCTGTGCGATATAGTTTATTTGTATCTGCACCAAAAGCGACAGAAAAAAAAGTCATGATTTTTGGGGAAACAGGGGGAACTGAATTCTCCGTAACACCTGTTCAAACAGCCTAACGGGCCGGTTTAATGTCGAGTTTTTTATTGTTTTCTTTTTTTTTTTTACTCAGTAACGGATGTTATTTAAAATGTAGCGAATTACAATTCTTAACACAAAACATACTTAAATAAAAGTAAAATTACAGGTTGTAAAATCTACTTTAAAAAGTACAAGTACACAAAAAAACTACTCAATTACAGTAACGCGAGAAAATGTAATTCGTTACTTTCCACCTCTGCGGTTTACCATACGAACATTTCGGGTTACAAACAATCTTTTTCAACTTTACATACGAACAAATTTCGGATTACGACCAGAAATTCGCGAAACATGTGACGTCACGAACAAGTTGACTCCAACCATCTCTCTCTCTATATACATACAGTATATACATATACAGTGAGCGAACATTCGGACAGTGGATGGTGTTTTTCCGGTGTTTTCTTTATATTTTGTAAAATTCTATATTAAAATGTCCCCAAAGAAGGTGCAGAGGAAGCATAGTGGTGAGAAAATGAAAAAAAATCACTATTTGTTGTGTTGTATAATTACTCCTGCCAGTAGCTGTCACTGTATCAGGCAGAGGGGACAGTTAGTGAGAGAGAAGAAGGAATTCGGCTCAGTAAAGTATTCTTTCTTTTGTGCAATTACACCTACAAAATACAATACTATTGAAATAAAGAAGGAAATAATAGAGAAATATAAGAGTTATTGTTGTTTCTGGTAGATACATTTTATATAAAAAGAAGGAAATTTATTATGGTGTATGGTAAAGCACACGTACTGTACTGAAATGTGATGTGTTTTTATATACAGTACTACTACTATGTATTGTTCATTATTGTTTATTACAGCATTATCTATTCTATAATTTAAGATTGAAGGGACAATATAGTTGTATTTGTAACAAAAAAGACCATTTAAGACATTTGAAAGGTTAGGTAAGGGGTGGTTTGGGAGGTCTGGCACGGATTAATTCTATTTACATTATTTCTTATGGGAAAAATAGGTTTAACTAATGAACATTTTGACTTAAGAACAGCCCTTTGGAAACAATTAAATTCGTAAGTCAAGGGTCTACTGTGCATATTTTCTGTGAAAGTGTATATATGACACCCTACGATGAATGGAGCTCTAGGGTCAGGATATGTTTCGAAATCACCGCAGTCTTGACCATGATAGGTGATAGATAGTACGGATAAAGCTATTAGTTGTTTAAACCAGCGAATTGTCTATTAATTTTGGTGCATGTACAGTACTTGAGTGAACAACTTGAATATCACCAACAGACATGGGTTAGCAGCATGCAGTATGCGTACAACTGACTGTTGTTGCCAATCGCACACAGCAATACCCCCCATGTGCGGGGTGGCACGGTGGCTAAGTGGGTAGCACTGTCACCTCATTGAAAAAGGTCCTGGGTTTAATCCCTAGATGGGGATGGGGGGTCCAGGTCCTTTCTGTGTAAAGTTTGCATGTTCTCCCCATGTCCGCATGGGTTTCCTTCAGGTGCTCCAGTTTCCTCCCACAGTCCAAAGACATGCATCTGAGGTACATTGGAGATACAAGATTGTCCGTGACTGTGTTCGATATAACCTAATGAACTACCGTTACTCATTACACAAGGTGTAAAACACGACTTTAAAATCCTAATAATAAAAATAAAACCCCCATATGGTACGGAACAAAAATGCTGTGTAATTTCTGTACAAGCCCAAATCAGAAAAACTTGGGACAGCATGGAAAATGCAAATAAATAAAAAAAAACACAGTTTCTTACATTTACTTTGACTTTTATTTCATTGCAGACAGTATAAACCTGAGATATTTCATGTTTTGTCTGCTCAACTTCATTACATTTATTAATAAACATCCATTCCTGCAACACATTCCAAAAAAAGTTGGGACAGTAAAGCATTTGCCATTCCTTTTCACCACACTTATAGACGTTTTGGCACCGAGGATACCAAGTGATTTAGTGTTTCAGGTTTTATATTGTCCCATTCTTCCTGCAAACACGTCTTAAGATGTGCAACAGTACGGGGTTGTCACAAAAGTCTTCACACATTTTCTAATGGGGACAGGTCAGGACTGCAAGCAGGCCAGTCCAGTACTCGTACCCTCTTCTTCCGCAGCCATGCCTTTGTAATGTGTGCAGCATGTGGTTTTGCATTGTCTTGTTAAAAAAATGCATAGATGTTCCTGGAAAAGATGACATCTTGAAGGCAGCATATGTTGTTCTAAGATCCAAATATACGTACTATTCTGCATCAATGCTTCCATTACAGACGTGTAAATTACATTTGCCAAGGCCACTGGCACAGCCCCATACCGTGACAGACCCTGGCTTTTGGATATCTTGCTGATAATAGTCTGGATGGTCCTTTTCGTCTTTGATCCATAGCACACAGCATTTTTGAAAAAAGACCTGGAATGCTGATTCATCTGACCACAATACACATTTCCACTGTGTAATGGTCCATCCTAGATGCCTCAGAGCCCAGAAAAGTCGACGTCACTTCTTGGACATGGTTAACATAAGGCTTCTTTTTTGCACAGTGAAGTTTTAAGTTAGCTATTGTTGAGTGGCGGTTCTTGATGCAGTGCCGTCTGAGGGATCAGAGATCACGATTCCTTGAATCGTTTAGAAGAAATATGCAAATCCCTTTCAATCGTTCTTTGAGGTACAGCGTTTTTAAACATTTTAATAATTTTCTCACACATTTGTTGACAAACTGGAGATCCTCTGATCATCTTTGCTCATCAAAGACTCAGTCTTTTCTGGATACTGCTTTTGTACCAAACCATGATTACAATCACCTAAAATATCTTGGGTTCAAACTGTCTGCAATCAAATAAAAGTCAAAGTAAAATGTAAGGAACATTGCATTCTTATTTTACTTGCATTTTCCATACTGTCCCAACTTCTTCTGATTTGGGGTTGTAATTAAATAGGCTATTAATTAATTAATAATATTAAGATTCCATAACACATCTCAAATAGAGTTGTGTGTGTGCTGGCCTCCATATGAAGCAAAATATTAATATAGCCATGAGTACATGAGTGATTAGTGAATACATCTTAAGCTTCTTTAAAGTAAAGATGCGTTTTATCTTCTGTCTGATGTTTTTACACCCTGATTGTGTATGGTAATGTAAAATTTGGAGTATATGTTGAGTATAAATGCTAGATCTTTCTAAACTATATAACGTGAGTGCTGCAATGTAATGGGATCTATCTGGAAACGTTATACTACAGAAGTCTTTCTTCTCCTGCCTGCTAATTTTCTCATTTTGTTTCTTGTTTAGTTGTTTTGAAAGGTAGTGCTGTTAAACTTTGAAAATCATGGGCGGGAGCAGAAAAATAAGTAAAAACATGTTTTTTTTTCTTAGAAAGGTAGAGTTTTACTAACGTCTGTGTGCTACGCTACAATCAGGCGCACACTGGACAGCCCACTGGGACCTGCAGCAGTATAAATACTAAAGCTCCGGCGTGCGCCGCTAGTAGCCGGGCAGGCCGACGGTCTGGAACGTGTTCAGCTGGCTTAATACAAAACACATCATTCGAAACCAAGTTTAAACAAATACAGGGGGTTGACATCTCTTTCACATTTGAAAGTAAAGGTAAGGTAGTTATGACAGGGTAATAATCATTCATTTTCTTTTCTGGTCTAAACGACGTCGAGTTCATGCTGTCTAGGCTAACTTGTGTTAGCCTAGCCTGTAGTCCGGCGTTAGCATTGGTTCGGTGCGTTAGCAGGAACGCTAACTACGATGACCGACGGATTTTGCCCGTCAGAATTTGTATAGAAAAAGTTTGATATTAAATTTAAATAAATATTACACTCATAAAGACTTGCTTTACCAATTACGTATATCAATAATTTAGTGTTTGGTTAGTCAGATAGTTAGCTAATTAGCTCCGGTTCGGTGAGAAAAATCTTAACAGTCTGCTTAGCACTAGCTAACCGTCGAATGAGAAGAAAGGATGCAGCATGGGCTTCCCCAAGCCAAGATCCCTTTCAAATAGTTAAACACGACAATACGAATCATTTCTATTTTAACTTCGATATAATATATGATAATCGATCATACCTATCAGTTACGCAGTTATTAAAGAGGGATTAGTTAGTAGTTTGGTTCGGGAGGCGACACCCCAAAGAATTCTTACAGATCCGGATACTGATTTAGCTTTAGCATACCGTCCATTTCACTGACCCACTTCTAGGTAATACGTTCCTCACAGCGACCTTAATTTCTTACAGTAATACTTATAAATCTAAAGCGTCGGGTGTGTTTAGTTATAGTAGTAAGCGGTCCAAACTGGATTTATATTTCCCACCAATGGTTCGAGGCGTTACACCAAACCACATTGTCCAAGGCCTATACATGGCAAATCCTTTTAATAAAACAAGCAATTTTATTGTACGTTGTCACTCAATTCATTTAGTGTGCATACACTGTAAAACTACGTCGTGTTAATTAATAAATCCATGACTGACTGACTTTGTATTGAATCCTATATCATGGACCATTTTCATAAAGTAAAATTGGACTGGATCTAATGCAACAATGCTGTTTTAGTTTAATCAGTTATTTAAATGATACAAGCATTTGTTTTGTGCACATCATGTTGTTTGTATTTTCCTCCAGTTTAAACGTGTCAGCAATATAAATTCACTGATGATACTCTTGTGCTGGGCATTTAGTTAGTCTGTCATTTTGTTTCCCAAACATGCTTGCATGTTAAACAGAGATTCTAAATAGTGCCCCAGTTTTATTTTGTAATAACCACATTATGGAACATTGTGGTTAAACTCGGTCACTTACCTCATTACTTAATTGTTTTTGTGTGTGTCAGCTAACTAACTTATTATTCGTTTTTTTATATCCCTTACAATGATGTCTTTTTGTATATCTGTGAACTTGGCTTTGATTGGCTATGTTACGTTAGAATTGAATAAAGTGCAAGATTAGACAAAATGTGTGTGTTAAATTGATATTTGTTTATAATGCCAGTGACTAAGTTAATTGGCGACCTTTGTTGCATGATTTTTACGTCAGTTTATTTAAACCACCTCTCAAAGTCTGCTAGGTTATTTCATTCAACTGGTTTTTGTCTCTCCAGATGCCATCTGCAACCGCTGGCGACTATGCTGTTCTGTCCTCCAGTCCAGAGCTGGGCTCTGCCTTGGCGTCGTCCACGCCGTCCGAGGCCCTCAAACAAGTGTTAAACATCATCGAGAAGAAGGTCCGGAACATGGAGAAAAGAAAGGTAACTTGGTGTTTTTGACCTTCTTTTTTGGTAAGTCACCATCCCATTAATGTCTACAACAAATGGTGCCATAACTGGGTAGATTGGAACATGGCACACTTTTGAGAACAGTTATGAAATATTACAATATGTGTGGAATTGGTGCCAAATTTAAATGCAATTACTACAGTGGAAAAATGTGAAATGCCATACATCACTGCTTTTTCATAGTAACTTGCAAATAATGTGCCAAAATGAAAAAGAGAACCTTTATTACATTGTTTTTACATTGCTTGACCTCTTTACTGAGAAACAATAGACAAGGATTTGCAGTAAAAAAAAAAGAAAATGCTGAGTTTGTCAGAATTGATACAGTTCACTGTGACTGTCAGATAGTTTTGCTGCATTCCTTCGTGCTGTGCTGAAACCTGCCAAAATGAAGAGATCTACTGCATTGATTTAACACCCCTTGACCTTTTAACAGAATAAAGCAATTCATGTAGGTTTCCCTTTAAATAATAAAATGCTTAACTTGTCAATAGAATACAAATCGGCTCAAAAAGCAATCAGCAGCTGTAGTACATTGTACTGTGTGGTGCTTTTAATATGCCAAAAGAAAACATGGTGCAATCGTTGTATTTCAGTCCTGTAGTAGTGCCCTCTTTGTGCCACAATGAAAAGTAGTCAGTGTCCAATCCCAATTCTCTGAATTTGGAGCATGGTTAATGGGGCTGTACAGACAATTGATCCTAATCGATCACAATTATTAAAACATTCGGTAGTTTTTTTATAATGCTGTATAGTTAGAGAAAGGGCAAGGAAAGCCTCCCTGGCAAATTTGTTACGAGAGTCTCTTAATTGCCTTGAAGAAACAGAAGTCACATCATCTAATGTTGCCAACACTGACAGCAAAGTTACAGCTAAGAGGAACTACTGTGTGTGGTCTCTCAGCCACATCCCAAGTTCAGTGAATGATTGAGATTGGATAGTGACTGCTTTTCATTGTGGCATGAACACAGCACTGCTACAGGACTAAAATACAATGATTGTACTGCATTTTCATTAGGTGCACTCTAGTTAGTTGGTGAGTTTATTGCATTTCAAGCTGATTTGCATTTAATTTTGACACAGTCTGCAATTTATTCTTGTAAATGCTAACCTTCATGATTGATACAACATTACTAGATCTTTTAACTGAAAAACCATGCAATGGATCTTTTATTTTGGCACTTTTTAGTACCACATGGTGGAAAGCAACAAAGCTGTGCCCCGATTTTAATTTCATGTGGGATCGTATATGATTCTGACATTTATTTGCTCGCTCACTTTCTAAACTGCTTATCCTAATCAGGGTCTTTGGGGTGTTTTGGAGCCTATCCCAGCTTTCAGTGGTTGCAAGGTACACAAAAACCCTGGATAGGGTGCCAGTCCATCACAGGGCAGGTATACAAACACATTTGCACCTTAATACACCAATATATTTAACCTGACTGCATGTCAGGATACCCATGTGGACATAGGGAGAACATGCAAACTCCACACAGTAAGGACCCAGACCCATCCACCTGGGAATCAAACTCAGGCCCTTATATTGCTGTGAAGTGACAGTGCCACTCACAGAGCCACCCTGGCACCTGTTCAGTTTGTTTTTTAAATTCATTTGAATTCAAGTTCATTTTAAAAGCAAATCCTCATGTATTCTCAGTGAAAACGATGTAGAAGCAATGTAATAGACACACCATTGTATGTGTGAAATTTCAGGGGTTTTTTTCACTGTAGTAATTGCAATTAAGTTTGGCACTAATTTCTTTCCTTATTACAGCTACAACAGGTTAAGTATGTCAAGGGGCCAGTGTTCTAAGTACAAGTTTTGAATAGGGCCCAGAAACAGGCTACATCTGACTCCACTTTGACCCTTAGTTTTCAGACTACTCATCAGATGTGTATACCAGCTTGGGTCTGGATGGTATCAAAACCTCCAGTCACACTCTCTGTGCCACTGCAATTCGGTGTGTTCACTTTGTATCTAATGCCAGCTTGTGTGCTCCCTATCGCAAGTCTCATGAACGCACGCATGTATAAAACAGGTTTATCTGCCATTTACCATGGAAAATCAAGCTTATTGTCAACATTTGTCTTGTCAGTGCCGAGTTGGAATGTTTCACGAGCACACAGGGTGTCCAATACCAGCCTACCAATAATTTTTCTTCATGAATTTCAGAGCAAGCTGGACGACTACAAGATGCGTAAGGATAAAGGCGAAAGCCTAAATCAGGATCAGCTGGTATGTACTAGTTTTTGTTAGTTGGCCAGGTCCCACACTGGTTGTTTATTTGTTTGTGCCTTTAAAATGGAGTAATTCAGGGTTTGCGATAATGCTAATTTAATGTGCTTAAGTGACAATGTTCTTTAATACTGTATATATGCAACTTTGAATCAGAATTTTCTACTTAGTATTGACCAAGTGTAAGTCAATTATGTAAAAGTCTAATTTTTATCAATCAGTTTGGGAAAGGTCCCTTGCCTCTTTCATGACTTAGTCCTCGTTTAAAGTGAGCTCCATAAAGACATGGTTTGAGTTTGGTGTAAAGAGAATCCTGTGGCCTGCACAATGCCTCTACTTTAACCCTACTGAACACCTTTGGGATGAAGTGCAACATTGAGAGCCAGATTTACTTATCTGCCTAATTACTGCTTAATGCTTTTTTGAATAAATGTGCAATGATTTCCACAGACACTCTGAAATGAAAGAAACTGATATAGGTGCCGAGAAGGAAATATTCATTCTAGAGGTTTTAGAACGGGATGTCTTACAAGCTCATGCTTAAAAGACAATGTGTTTAAATGAAATTTGATATGGTGGTGCAAATCTTTTTGTTTCTTTGAGACAATTATTGATTCATGGTTAACCAACCACAATTTAGCATCCCATCCAAACATTTGGTTTTAATCAAATAAAGCATGCACTGTTATCAGTAGCTACCATTTTTACTGTTACCCGACAGGATTAACTGAACATGTTTTTGATGCTTTTCCTGACATTACTGATGTTATTACGAGATAATGACCAGACTTACCTTTATACTGGGCATAATGCAAAAATTGTCTTCAGTCTTGTTTAAAAAAAAAAATGCAGATCCACTCATACACAGGTTAACATGTCATTCTCCATACTGGCTTTTTTAAACAGTCATTGTTTAGTTTAAGGGAGAAATTCATGATTTTATTTAAGAGTAACTTTATGTAAAGATTTACATGATATGCGTACATTTATCAGGATGTTTTTCTAAGATGGGGTACATCTGTAAACACGGTGCATGATTTAATGTATCATTCGTCATGTACACATTAAGGGGGGTGTGTGCAAGTCACAAATGAAGGTCACTTCTGTATGTGAGATCGGTCACTCTGTACTCAATTTAAATAAAACCATCAGCTGACAGTATAAATGACTGGTCTAACTGAACAATGGCCTATTCGTTGGTTATCGGTTGATCATTAGCATCCCTAATTCAGTGTGATTAGCACTGAACATGCAAGCTTTCATCTTAACGTTGTTGAATGTTGTCTTCCAAAATCTGTAAATTCAACCCTCCATGCCTGTCCTGCTAGACACTTCACCACCTCTGCAATACTGGTTACAAATGCAACCACAGGCGCCCAGGTGGCTCTGCGGGATATTCCACTAGCACATCAGTGGCGAGATTCTGAACTCCTTGTTTCTGCACTCTGCGTTGTCACCGGTCAGCTGGGCACCATCTAGCGGGCATAATTGGCGGTGCCTGCAGTAGACACGTTTCTGCTAGGGCGGTATGACCGGACTGTGTGGGTGGGGTCTTCAAAATGCTTTTTAAGGACCATGATTAGCAGATAGAGGGGTGCCTGGGCAGAATGCATGGGTGAAAAAGGGTTCCGCTAAGGGCTGCATGCGGGTTGGAGGAGGCATGAGCAGCAATATATACCCACCTCAACTGCTTGCAGCATCTCATGTTTTGCTCTTAATGTGCTTCTGCATCTCTTTATAATGTAATGTAAACAAGCAAGTCAGGCTCAATGTGTTAGGTACTGTGTTCATAATTGTATGATATGGTAACTTGCTTTGATCACTAATTTTACCAGTCCAGTTTTTTTCTTCAATATTTTCACATTATTTGCAGGAAGAAGAACTAATGCATATTGCATGTATTTTATGAACTGGAAGTTTCACCACTTTTTCCCTGAACCATACACAAGTATTACGTTTGTCCATATTCAAAGTATTTGTTTATATTTACATACAAACACCTATATCAATAAAACACATCTTGGTAGAATGCCCAAAATACACTAAAGAAAGAGAACAAGCACACATGACAGAAACTATCAAAGAGACTCTTGCACAAGACAACACAAGAAGACTTTTAACCTACCTTGCAACCATAAAAATAAAAATGAACATATAATATGGACCAAAATATGAAGACACATACATAATACCTATTACTGCCATTAAATGACACCAATGTGTTAAACATGTTGTTAAAACTTAAATAAATAATTTATATTTACATACTGCTTTGGTCTGTAGGATGCTCTGGCTAAAGCTCAAGAGGTGTCGCATAACTTGGAGTTTGCTCGGGAACTTCTGAAGAGCTTCTCAAGTTTGAACGTGGAGGTTAGCAGCCCTGTTCTTTTACAACCCCGAATTACTTGTCTACCTTTAGCTTTTCCTACCATGTCAACCCCTTTCCTTTTTGTCCCCCCCATCCTGCTGCAGATCCAGAAGGCGGTGAAGAAGACGGCACGGCGAGAGCAGCTGAGGCGAGATGAGGCGGAGCAGAGGCGTCTAAAGGCGGTGTTGGAGGTGCAGTACGTGCTGGATCAGCTTGGTGAGGAGACTGTAAGGCAGGAACTTCGGCAGATCGAACGGGGAGGTGACGGACCTCTGCTCACTGAGGCGGAGCTTACTGCCCTTGATGACTTTTACAAGCTGGTCGGCCCTGAGAGGGATCCTAATGTCAGGTGGGTGCAAGGAGGGGATGGTGCAGCAAGCAAGCTGGCAATTCAAATATATATATAAATATATATGCATGTACTATTTATTGGTGTATTTGTTTAGAATTTTATCTGGGCTTGTGAAAATGACTAGATTCATCTGCACATCTTTTAGGTTGACTGAGCAGTTCGAAGATGCCTCTGTGCATTTGTGGGAGCTGTTGGAAGGAAGAGATAAAGCTGTTGCCGGAACCACTTGTGAGTTAAAAGCTATGTAATGTATAATGTATTGGTTAAAGTGTAACACGTGTTTCCAGAGCATAGGTAGTGTTCATCTTCCTTTTTTAAATATTGGACTGTGCTGGTTTGTGGAGCCTTACCACAGTGTCAGTGACATGTTTTATTGTTTAACAAATGACAACTTTGAACTGGAATAGAGAAACACATTTTGTGATATTCCTTATTGTAACTGACTGTTTAGTAAACAGTCTTAGCAACCTATTAAAATTAAACACACTACTAAGTTATATCAACAGGGTAGAGTTTATTAAAACCAAAATCCTATTAGCCATTATAGTAAAAGAGTTCCATGAGGAAAATGTGTATTAAATGTCTGCTCTAGTCAGACAGTTCAGGGTCCGTAGCTAAATAGGTTACTAACGGAACAGTCTTTCAAAGCTGTTTCTGAAATTAGTTCATATAACATGGTCAGTATCCTGCGGTTTATATTGAGGCACAGGGTAACAGATACTGATGGTCATCAGATACTTAGTTGCTCTTCCAGGAGGGGGTGCATATAAATACTTACAACTTTGGGTGCAGAATTTAGCATAATGCTTTTGCTGTAGTAAGCACATGCTGATTTGCACTCCAGTATCATTGCTGAATGTGTTAAACTCTGTCACAACACTGGCTTTCACTATGTTGCACTGGTTGTGTGCTATGTGTTTAACAACCGACAGCTCATCCAAGAGCAAATCTGAGTGCATAGTTAATTTAACCAACAGCACTGATTGGTGATTTCTTTTGTTGGTTAGAGGTTAATTAAGAACATTACTGCATTGTAATGGTGATGAGTGGTGTCCTTAGTTTTTATTTTATTACTTAAGCTAACAAATGTATTGCACAAAATGCATTGCATAATTAAATAAAGCTGGGTTTGAACTTTAATTTAACGGTGGTTCAGTGTGTAGCACTGTTGCCTCACAGCAAGGTCTTTGATTGTGCTTGTACCTTTACTCCACAGTAAAACAAGCGTTCTGTTTTCTTGTCACTTAAAATAAACATTTCATATGTGACCTATGTAAATGTTATACATGAGATCTTTATACTTACGAATGTATTTTCTATCTTTCATTTTTTTAGACAAGGCCCTTAAGGAGACTGTAGACAAGATACTACTCAGTGGTTACTTTGACCAGACACAAACACACCAGAATGGGGTCTGTGAGGAGGAGAGGGTAGAAGATGAAGAGGAGGAGGAGGTGGAGGTTGACGAGCAGCAGCCCGTACCTGCTGAGTCGGCAGAGTGTGAGGAGCAGCCAGCAGAGCCAGGTATGATCCATTTTCATTCTCTTTCAGTAGGCAGTTTGTGAATGGGTCTGGTGCTTAATCTTTCACTCGCATTATGTTACAGAAGGTTCTGTTACTCAAGAATTCACAGAGACTATCGAGGTGGAAGCAACAGAGGTTGGAGCTTTATCTTTTGGTCTGTTTTATTTTACTTTAGATAGATTTTGTTTATTGGTGCTTAACTGTTGCTGTTCTGGTTGCAGTTTGTAAACCGAAAATTCATTCCAGAAACCACTTACACCAGTACTGAAAAAGAACAAGGAGGTGAATGGGCTGTTAATGTGGAGGTGAGACCAGTCCTTTTCTCAAACCAAGACACCTGCTTCTTGGTCACTGGGCTTTTATTAACCTACCTTGTTTTGTAAATATGTCTGAACAGATGGTAAGCTCCCTCCAGCAGCAGCAGCAACAGGCGCCGCAGCAGCAACAGGCGCCGCAACAACCCCCTTCGTCGATGACCCCTGCGCTAGTGACCCCAGATACCCACACGCTCAATCCCGCAATCCCTCCATCAACCGACCCTCTGGTCAGGAAGCAGGTTGTGCAGGACCTTATGGCTCAGATGCAGGGCACATACAACTTCATGCAGGTCAGCACATAAACATGTTCATCTGTGTAGTATGGTGTGTGTGCTTAGAAAAATAATTTAAACACTTGACCCCAGTGTTATAGGATTTTGCATTTCTCATGTGAACTAGCCTATTGTTGGAACTTGACCTGTCAGTGCACATCTGTTATTTGATTAGCTTGTTTACCTAGTCGTGTAATAGACTGACTACTGACTTTGATTAAAGACTACATTCAGGCTGCTGAATAGTTGAGCTCATGTGCTGCATTAGTCTTTTCTAAGTTTAGCTGTTTTTAATCAAATGGCTGGGGTGGCACATGGCTTAGCACTATCGCCTCACAGCACGAAGGTCCTGGGTTTGATCTCGAAGGTGGGGTGGTCCGGGTCCTTTCTGTGTGAAGTTTGCACAGTTTCCTCCCACAGTTCAGACATGCAGTCAGGTTAATTGGAGATACAAAATTGTCCATGACTGTTTGACATTAAACTTGTGAACTGATGAATCTTGTGTAATGAGTAACTACTGTTTGTCATAAATGTAACCAAAGTGTAAAATATGACTAAAATCATAATAAATTAATAATCAAAAGGCTGTTGACATGAGGTTGTGATGTAGGGGAAAATGCTTTTGCACTGGCTAAACCATCGTTTCCTATGGAGTGAGGTGTTCCCACTTACCTTACCGCTGTGCAGGTTTACCACTTTGACACCTGTTTTTATACCACTTGCTACTGAGCTCAAAGTTCAGTCTGATGAAATTGTGACCTAGTTTTCTGCTAACCTTTATAAAGTACTGCCAATGAGGCAAATTGTTTGACGTACACACATTAGATTAATAAAACATGAAAGTTTCATGAACCCACTTCATTATATATATATATATTTTTTTATCTTTAAATAATGACCACTGTTAGCGTTTTCGTAGACTTTGCTAGTTTTAGGCTGGTTTGCCAGTTAAACACTGCATTTCAATGTATGTATTTTGCAGGACTCAATGCTGGAGTTTGACGGGCAGCCACTTGACCCTGCTATAGTATCTGCTCAGCCTATGAAGTCAGCACAGATTATTTGTGCCCCCGGTAATGCAGAACTTTTGTTATTTTGCCTATTTCACAAAAGTTAGGAAACTTGAATTGGAGACACGACCCATGTATAGAAGTCTAATCTTTACCCACAATGTTTTTGATGTAGCTCAAACAGAATCCAGACTTTCTCAGCACAGCACAGTTCCTGTACATTCAGAACCCAACCAAGTAAGTAATAGCTCATAAAGTAACAACTTCTTACTTCTTAACAAGTCCTTTATGTCTGGAGCATCTTAAATGAGTTTCTGCTTCTCTTTAGGTTTCCATGGTATCTGCTCCTGCTGAAGCGTATACCCCTACACCTCCACTCTACCAGCCTCCTCACAGCTCAGACCCTCGGCCGCCGAGCGACACCATGGACCCGCTCCAGGTGAACACCCATGTTCGATTGCTGTTAATCTAAGTTCATTTAGGCCTGATCATGGTGTGTAAATGTTGCTCCATTGCTGTTACCTAGGTGTCCATGCCCCTGTCATCTGAACAGCCCCCTGCCCCTTCCACCCAGCCGCAGGCCTTTCAGTCCGTCTCCAAACCCCTGCACAGTGGCATCAACGTTAACGCTGCACCATTCCAGTCCATGCAAGCGGTAGGCTTTGATCCATCAGCTTAAGCTTCTGGTTATTTTTTTGTCTTTCCATAGCTGCTGGAATTGGCCATGCTAGAATAACCCACCAACACTTGATAAAAGGAGAAAGAAAAAAAAAACCTGTGAGATCTGCCAAACACCTGTAACAATAAAACTTATTCTGATGGAATGCCCCAAGTACACCAAAGAAAAAGAACAAGTGCACATGCCTGAAACCATAAAAGAAATTCTTATACAAAACACAAAAACAGTCTTAACCTACCTCACAGCCGTAAATATAAAATGAACCAAAATATAAACAGATACATAATACCTATGGTTGCCATTAAATGACACACGTGTTAAACATGGTGTTAAAATCCAAACAAACAACAAACCATAGCTGCTGTCTCACTACATTTTGTACAAGTTAATGAGGTCTTGTCCTCTTGCACACTTTCCTGTATGCATTCACTGACTCCTAAATATTTCTACTGAAACTCGGAGGGGTGGCATGGTGGCTCAGTGGGTAGCACTGGTGCCTCACAGCAAGAAGGTCTTGGGTTCAATCCCCAGGTGGGGCGGTCCAGGTTCTTTCTGTGTGGAGTTTGCATGCTCTCCCCATGTCTGCGGGGGTTTCCCCCGGGAGCTCTGGTTTCCTCCCACAGTCCAAAAACATGCAAATGAGGTGAATTGGAGACACAAAATTGTCCATGACTGTGTTTGACGTTGAAACTTGTAAACTGATGAATCTTGTGTAACGAGTAACAAGCGTTTCTGTCATGAATGTAACCCAAGTGTAAAACATGACCTTAAAATCCTAACAAACTCGGGCAGCTTGTATACTTATGTTATAATTTACTAGAAATCAATTCATCAAACGTTGTACGTTTCAACTTTGTACTTCAGCCATAAACCTCAAATTATAGTTGCTATGATACTTGGTGTCTGCCAAGTTGATCTGAAATTTCAACTTTTCATAACGACACTTATGGTATATTTGTGCATCATGTAAGCAGCATAAGATGAACAAAGGGCCTTCCTGTAAATTACTAGTAGTATTTAGTAGTGTTTGTTCCACTCCTTTTTAAAGCCAGTGCCCCTGAATAATTCTACATAGAATATAAAATAAATAGAAAAAATGCTGCCACAGGCCAGTTTATGGATGCATATTGCTTGCATTTACTGTGTAAAGGTGGACAGGTCTTGCTAGAGGAAGCAATACACAGTTGTGTATTGTTAATGTTTATAATGCCCCGTCTCTAGGAAATAAATGTCTCATTTGTGTCGTGTAAATATTTGCCCTAAGATTATTCTTGTTTAATGTAAATGTACTGTTTTTGCACCATCAGGTGTTTAATATGAATGCCCCAGTTCCACCTTCGAGTGAACTGGAATCTCAAAAGATGTCCAACCAGTACCAGAGCACTTACTCACAGAGCTTCAGCAGCCAGCCCTCGCACTCAGTAGACCAGCAGGAGCTTCAGCAGGAACCTCTTCAGTCAGGTACCAGTCATGAGCTGATATAAATGGTTTGATTTTTTTAAGGTGTTTAGTCCATAGTTATAATGTGTGTTCATTTATTCAGTGTGCTTTATCAGAACATTCATTTTAACTCTTTACTTGCTTTGTCTGTCAGTTGTCGGAGCGTTCCACACTCAAGACCAAGGCATTCCTTCTGGGGGCCACCAGGCAATGTCTCAGCAGCCATCGGGACAGGGCACGGGTTTCGGGCGCCAATCACAGTCCTTCTACAGTACCAGAGCTGTACCACGCGGCGGACCTAGAAACGCAAGAGGGGGCATGAATGGTTATCGTGGCCCCTCTAATGGCTTCAGAGGTCTGACTAGTCCTCCTTTTTGAAAAATGTAATTCAATATGATTAATTGATTTGAGCTGGAGAGTGACTTTCTTATATATATTTTTTAAGGTGGATATGATGGCTACCGTGCTCCCTTCCCCAACACTCCCAATACGGGTTATGGGCAGACCCAGTTTAACACTCCACGGGATTACCCTAGCAGCACCTACCAACGAGTATGTATGCATTTAATAGCAAAATTAATTTGTTATTCTGAGTATACCTAATAAGGTCTGATTATGGTTTATCTATAAATGTGTGCGCATCTTACAAAAATAACACCATGAAACTGTAGATACATGGCTGACAATCAAGGGCACAGTAAAACAGACGCACACATGAGCACTTTGACAAGCCTGTGACTACACAACTCCATACGGAGAAAGGTTTAAATACACAGTAGCCTTTCTACTGTCTCGTACCAAATGACATACCCTGCATGTCCTCTTGCATCAATGAGCTATAGCCACCCAACAACCGGTCGGCAGTGTGGCTTGTCCCTATACAAATCGCTGTTGATGCTGTTTTTAGAGATGCTTCAACCCATAACAGTTAGTTTCTTGTCAGTCTTGGACAGTGGTAGCCTAGTGGGTAGAGCTTTTGGCTGTAAATCGGAAGATTGTTCAAATCCTGGCTCTGCTATGCAGTCACTGTTGGGCCCTTGATCAAGGCCCCTAACCCTGTCTGCTCCAGGGGTGTCATACAGTGGCTGACCCTGCGCTCTGATCCCAGCTTCCAAACAAGCTGGAATATGTGGAATATGCATCATTGTACTGTATTCGTGTATATGTATATATGACAAATAACTGTCTATGTCTTTATGCCTGATCGTATCTGCTGCTTTCAACACAGCACTAGTGATTACCATCTGTCCTATGTTTAATATTTCCCTGTTGTGACATGCACAGATGTTATGAAACAAGCACTGCTATGCTTGTGTTTTGGGGTGGCCTAAATGTTAACTGAAATTTTTTTAAAGAAAAGGATTGATACTTGAATGGCACAGTGGCTCGGTGGGTAGCACTTGCCTCACATCAAAAAGGTACTGGGTTTGATTCCCAGGTGAAGTGGGACAGGTGTTGCCTAGAGGTCAAGTTACTGGACTAGTAAACCAAAGGTTGGCAGGCTGACACTGTTGGGCCCCTGAGCAAGGCCCTTAACCCTCAATTGCTTAGACTGTATACTGTCACAGTACTGCAAGTCGCTTTGGATAAAAACGTCTGCTAAATGCCGAAAATGTAAATGTGGTCCGGGTCCTTTCTGTGTGGAGTTTGCATGTTCTCATCGTGTCTGTGTGGGTTTCCTCTGGGAACTCCGGTTTCCTCCCACAGTCAAAGACATGCAGGTGAGATTGGAGATACAAATTTGTCTGTGACTGTATTTTACATTAAAAAAACTTCAGTAACCTGTCCTGTCATGAATGTAACCAAAGTGTGTAAAACATGTTAAAATTCTAATTAAATCTATAAATAAACATCCACAGCTAATGCATCGATTCATTCAAGTGTTATTGAACCAAACGTTGTCTGTGGTAAATGTGAAGGTCTGTTTAAATGCCTTTATTCCTCTTGTCCCAACAGGAAGGATATCAGCCGAACTTCAAGAGAGGAGCTGCCCAGGGAGCTCGAGGGAGCTCTCGAGGTAATGCTCAAGCGATGCGCTCCTAAACGCTTTGAGAAGACTAGTGTCTTCGCCCACCTTGAACATTCATTTATCGAGTGTGTTGGCGCCCTGCCCCCTCCCACCCTTTTTTTCTTTTTTACTTTTTCACTTCAACATCAGTGGTATTTTTCTTTCGGCTTACTGATCCAAGTAGGCTTCCTTTCTTAGACTAACGTTTTAAAGGCACCTGCAGATCTGAAACTGTCAGTGTTGTGATTTTTCAGCAAAGCTGCGTTAAAAGCAAATAGATATCCATGTACACTTGAAAGATTTTCATTAATTTATTTTTTGTATAAAATAAAATGCAAAAAAAGAACTGCCACTGTTAATCCCATTCATCTGTGGTTTCTTTCGGGCCTGCCCTCCTCATCCTAATACCCTGTGGTTTTTGCCCGTGGGTTCAATAAATCCTCACCATTTCATTTAGACAAATTTCCTTGCAGCCCTGGCCTTTGTATGCTCATGTTGCTCCTTGAGAGAATGTTTCAATAAAGATGTGTTGCATTACCTGCTTGTCTGCTGCTACTTTCTTTTTTCTTTTTTTGCTTTTGTGCACAGAAATCTTCACACCTGGCTGAAACATGGTGATTGGTTTTTGCTGGCTTTGCTATTGAACTTGAATAGAAGAAAGTTCTCATGTTAAGATTTACAAAGCTTTGCTTTTCAGTCCCTTTGCACTATTTAATGTCCTACCTGAGGGGGTTAAGAGATGGGTACTGCTGCTTTGACCCTTTGTCTCCTCTTGGTTTGAGATCTAATTCTTTGATAAAATTATCCCAAATACCTTAGCAACAGATCTCTTTAGCTCTGGCCTGTGTAAACATTCAATGATTTTATAATAAGCCAAGCAGTCATTTATCTTAAACTGTCAAAAATGGTTAATATTTGCTGCTCAGGCACTTGGGTGGGGTAGCTGTCTGACGAGATGGCACACCACCATGGAATGCTCTTTGAATGCGATACAGCACTCTGTGGGAACATAACACTGAATTGGACATGTGGTGGACAGCGTGTGTGGTTATCAGGCTTTCCATGATCAATTGAGGATTGTGTGAGCAGCAGCGCATTCACAATCTGTAATTGAAAATGACTAGATTGGGAAATAATCCAAAAAAATGCCTCTCAGTAAGCCAGGAAAGATGAAACGTAATGGAAACTTCTTGCAATAAAAATTCTTAGGATGTTTAATTGCACAAATCATAAGAATAGGGACGGTATAAGCTGTCAGGTGAGTGGCATTTCAATTAAAGCTTTTTTTACATTCAGTGCATGAAATTCTGTGCTATCCAACATGCAAACAATTTAGCAACTTCTAAGCTATCATGTTTGAATCGACCTTCTTGTATGTTGCAGCACGAGGGGGACCATACAAGCCAAACAGAGGAATGGGAACCATGGCTATACCACAGAGTAGCTAACCACAACCCAACAGGCCTACATTTTCACCATCACACCACACTTACCCTCTCTTCCTCTGGTACCCTGGACTTGGCTTGAGCTCTTGTCAGTCCATGTAGCAAGTAAGGACAAAGGTTTCGGGCACATTCTGATAACCGAGCCATACCACTTCAAAGCTTTCTGTCTGTCACATGCTGTTGATAGCCTTAATTCTTTAAGCAGGAATGTTCTGTGCCTTTGCTTATGGGCTTCTTGATCTAAACTGGACCAGACGGTAAATCATCAAAAGTAGCCAAAGGATGTGTGCGAACAAATGTGAAGAACTAACCATGTACTGTATTGTAGTGTATTATTTCAGCCAACTAATTGGGGGCTCTGCATCATACTAAATGTGATTTGAATTAAATGTATTCAAATAGCTGTGTTTGCTGTGGTTAATTCCATGGTAAATTACAGTCATATGCAAAAGCTTTGGTACCAGTGGCCAAATCAAGTTTTGGTTTTGCAATTGAACAGCTTATTGCAAACTTAAACATGTGATGTGCAAAACTTTGGGTACCCTTTCAGTTCAGCCGCCAGTCTTTGTTAGGCATAATTGACAGGGTAAGGTTCAGCCTTGGTCAGGCGCGTTAGACTGCAGTGCAATACCTCATGTTTTAAACCTTTTTGGGTGTTGCGCTTGAACTTATTAGCTGCTATTCTACTGTAAACTAGTGACCAAGGAACAAAAAAATGCTAATGCAAAACCCCTATATCATTGCAACAAGGCTTATCTGAGTCTTTTACAAAATTTTTGTGCTCCATTCATGCCAAGGCTGGGCGCATATTGCTGCTCACTGCTATGTTTAAGCCGGTCACATGATGCACAGCAAAAGCTTTCTATTTAAAATGCAAACCGTCTCCACATTTGAAAGCTCACTAGTCACCATGCTGCATTTCTTTTTTACTACATTTCAGATTTAAGGTTAAATTAAACGGTTCAGGGTTTTTTAAAACAGTGAGCATACATCAAATGTTTACCTCATTGGTGCCTCTTTTAAAAGTTAGTCACAAACTGGGTCAAAGGTCAATCAGATTGAACCTTTAGCTCAGAATCAAGCGGTTAAAAGTGTGTCAAAGTAGCACAGCGGCAATGTACACCGATTAGCCATAACATTAAAACCACCTCCTTGTTTCTACACTCGTCCATTTTATCAGCTCCACTTACCATATAGAAGCACTTTGTAGTTCTACAATTACTGACTACTGTTTCTTTGCATGCTTTGTTCCAACCCTTTTAATGCTGTTCTTCAATGGTCAGGACCACGACAGAGCAGGTATTATTTTGGGTGGTGGATGATTCTCAGCACTGCAGTGACACTGACATAGTGGTGGTGTGTTAGTGTGTGTTGTGCTGGTATGAGTGGATAAGACACAGCAATGCTGATGGAGTTTTTAAACACCTCAGTCACTGCTGGACTAAATGGAGTGTAGAAACGAGGTGGTTTTAATGTTATGGCTGATCGGTGTAAGTGCCACTGCCTTGCACCATAGGAAAGAACGCCACAGCCAGTGCTAGAGCGGTTTTGCCGTGGATCACGTGACTGCAGCCTAAGAATCGGGGGAACCTTTTCACTAAGAATTAAGTGCTATAAAACAATAGTGCAAGGCTTTGGTTATGATTACCAAAGATATGACTGAAGCTTCTAAAAGCACACCTTACACCTTAAATCTGAAGGGTTTTAATAGGGTTATGTGGTAGAATAGAAATTAAAAGCAAATAAAGGCTGAATATTACACAATACTATAAAATCCTCTTCTCACTATTTTATGAAATGTGTTGGTTCTGAAGTGCCATTCTCGCTCCAAAAGCTAGTGCAGTTATCATTGTAAAAGACATGCTTTGTACCCCAAGAGTCTTAAATATACTGGCTTCAAGAAACTGTATAATTGCAAGTTTTCCAAATTCTGAAGAACAAGGTGCCCAAACCTTTGCAGGTCCCACAACGACTTGTTGTTTCAATGTTTTAAGTTCGGCAAATAAACCATTATTTCTGCACTTCTCCTCATCGAGCATTAGCCAGGTGTGTCCAGTCGTCTGAGATTTTGTTCATGAGTTCATGTGTTGAATCAGTTGGTCTTTGTAATGAAACTGTTTATGTTTGCAGGTTTAGTTCCTGTCTGGTTGTTTTGAAATCCTGCAACCATACTGGCTGGCTGTAAATAAACCTTTACACATATTCTTGGCATCGGGCTGAAAACACTTGGTAGGAGTTTAAATAATTAGCTGTAGTACGGAACACTTTCACAGACTATGTATGTGGCAGTTAGAGCTGTGCATGTACACTTGAGCATGTGCAAACATATTACAATCAGTGGTCAGTCCTGTCTTACACCACACACTAAGGCTGCCTTCACATGGACATTGCTGGCTTTCATGAAACAAAATGATGAAAATGAGATTTTATGTGCTGGACTGTGCAGCTTAAACGAGTTAGTTTTCCTTCACTGATTTAAATGCATGAAAAGGTTCCAAACAGCACTATTTTGACACATGGATATGTATTGGTGTACATGATGGATTAATGTGCCATTCTCATTCGGTTTAACTGTACAGTGGTACCTTGTAACTCAACGACCCCTAAACTCAAAATCTTTGAAACTCAATGCCCTTCATCAAGAAATTTGTCCCCCTAAACTCAACATGTGTGCGACTGCTGCTTTGTTCAGCGCTCGGCTTGAGCGGTGCGGTAAAACGTCATGCAAACGAGACGAATCCGCATTTGTGTGGAATAACCGTCAAATTCACTCTGAAAGCTCCACATGTATCTTCAGCAGTGTTTTTTCATGTTTTACTTTTAAACTTGTGTTACAGCTCTGGGTTCTGAGAAACTGTAAGAATCAGCTTTTCCGAAATAGTCTAGCTTATCATTAAAAAAAATTTTTTAACTTAATGTATTAAAAGAACAACATAGAAACACTAAACCTCTCTTAATTACTGCTTATACAGTATGTTCTCTCCACTAAATTTTAACTGCTTTTCAATTGTATTTCAGTGTTTATATATTATATTTGTGTTATTCTCATTGTATAATTGTCAAAAACAACCTTATTCTTTACATTAGACTAAAATGTATGCAGTTCCACAGGACCACGGAACGCATTAACTGGTTTCCCAAACATTCTTATGGTAAAAAATACCTTAAAACTCAACGCCTTTTAAACTCACCGCATGTTCCAGAACCAACTGATGTTGACTTTCAAGGTACCGCTGTACTTGCATTCGTCTCTGATTTCAATAATGTCCATGTGATTAAACATCGGACATCTCTGGCATGAGCTTTTTATTGTGAAAACAGCCAGGGGGGCACTGGGGCTGAGAGAATTTTCACATACATCTGTATTTGCAAATGAATTTCTATAGACATTTGAAAGTGTGATGGCCAAAATTGTTCCAAAAAGGACAAGTACACATGCACTGGCAATTTATTATTATTTACTTTTTTTTTTTTTCTTTTAATTAAAAAGTTCTTCCACAAGTGCACATAGACCGAAATGAAAAAGAAATAACCATTGGGGTACCTTGAGCATTTAATAAGAATAGTACAGATAAAATGACAAACAAAAACAAATCAATCTGGCAGACACTTAAAGATTCAGTACCTTGCAGTGGGCACATTTTAATCCAACACAGTTTGTTAAACCAACTAGAATTTAGGGTAATTGGTTTTAGATGCCAATTAACCTGCAGTGTCGAAACTGCTTCAGCTCATTAGCTAATTATCAAGGGCTTCATGAGTAGGATCAGAAGTGTTGGAAATAGAGAAAGCTTGAAACCGTACAGGGCAATAAAACTCATATTTAGATTAATATAGAATCTAAACTGGATTACTATTGGAAACGATGCCTATTTCATTGCTAAATTTAGCAATTTGCACAGTACTGGACTGAAATAAGCCAATTTTACTTATTATAAGGGCTTTTTTTTTTTTACCTGCTTTTTGATTACATTTCTAGCCTCATTATACCTTAAACATTAACATAAATTTCTTAATGTGATTTACTCAGTCAAGACTTGATCTGTATTGTAAAGGACATCATTATAACCTTGTTTCAAGTATTAGATATTGAATATCATGATAATACAACCTTGTACTGCCGTTTTTAAATATTCCACTTATCTGAGTCCAAATTCAGGAAATAAAAAAAAGAAATAAAATCCCTCATGCTGTAATTGAATGTTTTCTTTTGTATTTTTTTCGGACAAAAAACGAGCAAAATACCAACCAGCACGAGATAATAAAAAACTCTATTGAACTGTATATAATAATCCTGTAAACGTTTGTTTTTGTTAAACCGTGTGAAAGCAGCAGCCTCTCAAAACGGGAGGTCGCACAGAATAAGGACTGTTATACATCGCCTCCAGACACTGGAGAGGAAAATTTGTGGCGGGCGTGTTCATCTGCACAGTCAAGCCCAACACTACCTGCTTTCTAGGGTGTCTGTTGGGCTTCCTGGTTCACATTGGCATGACCAGGAGGCACTGGGTGAGCATCTTCAGGCTGATTTAGATGACCTTGGTTTGGCTCGGCTGCAGGGATGTCTTGGTGACCTAGGGGAGGTGGCTGGTGTCCAGGGGGTTGGGGTTGCTCCTGGTTAGGAACTTCAGGAACTGCATTTCCGTCAACTGTAATACATGTTAAATGCATACATACTTTATAATGATCTTCAAGTGTTTATATATAAGTACGACCTGCCCGGACCCATTTAGAACAAAGTGTCTCACCATCAGCTGGGGGCTCTACTTTCTGGCTTTTCAATCGCTCCACGTGCTCTACAGCCTGATCATAAGGAGAAAATGAACACCTTAGCACAACTTTAAGTCCAGTTTGTAACTACAGACAGTAGCTTAGAATTTGCATGTTGGGAATGCTTCTCAACTAGGGTCTGGTAAAACCTGAACAAAAAGATGTAGCGAAACGCTTTCTTTGTTTTTTTTAATATCTAATATGTACATAATAACCTACACTGATCAGCCATAACATTAAAACCACCTTCTTGTTTCTACACTTACTGTCTATTTTATCAGCTCCACTTACTCCACAATTACTGACTGTAGTCCATCTGTTTCTCTGCATGCTTTGTTAGCCCCCTTTCATGCTGTTCTTCAATAGTCGGAACTCTCCCAGGACCACTACAGAGCAGGTATTATTTGGGTGGTGGATCATTCTCAGCACTGCAGTGACACTGACATGGTGCTGGTATAAGTGGATCAGATACAGCAGTGATGCTGGAGTTTTTAAATACCGTGTCCACTCACTGTTCACTCTATTAGACACTCCTACCTAGTTGGTCCACCTTGTAGATGTAAAGTCAGAGACGATCGCTCATCTATGGACTATTCTCAGTCCAGCAGGGACAGTGAGGTGTTTAAAAACTCCAGCAGCGCTGCTGTGTCTGATCCACTCATACCAGCACAACACACACTAACACCACCACCATGTCAGTGTCACTGCAGTGCTGAGAATGATCCACCACCTAAATAATACCTACTTTGTAGTGGTCCTGTGGAGGTCCTGACTATTAAAAAACAGGGTGAAAGCAGGCTAAAAAGGTATGTAGAGAAACAGATGGACTACAGTCAGTAATTGTAGAACTACAAAGTGCTTCTATATGGTAAGTGGAGCTGATAAAATGGACAGTGAGTGTAGAAACATGGAGGTGGTCATAATGTTATGCCTAATAGTCAAAAGAGCAAAACTGCAAAGGTGGATGTGGTCTACCTTTTATATGGCATATTAGTAGTTAAACTGAACTAGTAATCAGAAGGTTGCCAGTTCAATCCCCTCCATCCCCAAGTTTCTCTGTTGGACCCATGAGCAGGGCCCTTAACCCTCAATTGCTCAAACTGTATTCAGTCATTGTAAGTAGGGCTGTCGCGCTAACCGCAATTTTGAAATATCGCGGTATAGACCAGCCAACCGCAGGGCATGCCAAGCAACCGCATCACCGTGATATTCACGTTTTTTCTTTCTTTTCTTTTTTTTTTTTTTTTTTTTTTTTTTTTGCAGGGTCCATCTTGTTTTATACACTTACAATCGGGCGTAATAAATGTTAAATAAATTCATAATGAAAATGAGCTAAGAGCGACATTTTCCCGCAACCTGTTCTCATGCGTTGCTGCAGTCGGCTATTGCGCATGTGTCTGTTTGCTCTCCTCAATCGGGGCGGGTGTCAGCACCAGAAGAGAGGAAGCATAACGCAACTGGGTAAAAATTGGACGCGCTTAAAATCGGGAGAAAAAGGGAGAAAATGCATAAAGAAAAATATACAGTCCAATTGAATAGATTGGACAAGCTGCCATATTTTATGGTTTGTTGCATTAAAAGTTAAGTTTGTTGCTGTTAATTTGCTAAACTTATATATTTATATCTTTTTCCTGTAATGTCCAAAGAATTTTCATTCTTATTTCAGTTGGTGCAGAAAATGTAAGGTTATCTGACCTATCACCATTTTACATTTAGGGCCTAAAGGTACTGTTAGTATCCAAAGCAACTAAGTACACTGCAACAACTGAGGGTTAAGGGTCTTGCTCAGCCTACAGTGCCAACTTGGTGGTGAGGCTTAAACCAGTGAGTGACCTTCTACTTACTAAACCAAAAATGTCCAGCATCTTACATACCAAGCTAACCACTGCCCATTTACCAGTGTTTGACCACTGTTTTATGTCAATATCCGGAAACAGTAAATGACTACATCCTTAATGTGTGCTTTCAATCTGGTAATGAGCTTTGGGCGCTGACAGAGCAAACAAAGCATAAAGGTTCCAAGAAGGGTCAGTGATTGTTCCCCACAACACAAGCACGCAGGGGTTTATAAATGACCTAAATCTGAATTTCTGGTGGTACAGCAAAGGTGATTTCCTGCCGTTCAGGTGGCGCAGCGGTAAAAAGACACGCTGCAACCAGAGCTGGATTCTGAGTACGTCGTTTCGAATCCAGCTCTGCCTCCCCGGTTCGAGGCTGGGCGGCTGTATGAGCAACGATTGGCCAGTTGCTCAGTTGGGGCGGGTGGGACAAAGAACCGGATGTGGGTCTCTCTCTGTCAGAATGCGATTACGACCTCTGCCGGCTGATTAGAGGCACCTGCACAAGAGATGAGGAAGAGTGCCCTTAGGGTGTGTCTCTCCGCATGCAACGCTAGGTGGCGCCAAACTCATCAATGTGCGGGTGGCAAAAATGCATCCGGCTGCTGCTCATGTTTCAGAGGGGATATGGGTTAGCTTCGATCTCCTCGGTCAGGGCAGGGTTCGGCATAGGCAGAGAGGAAGCACGATGCAAATTGAACAATTGGATGCAAAAAAATAAAAAAAGGTCATTTTTTTAATCTGTATAAGTACCCAGTTTCCATTATGCAACTAGCAATTTGTGTGTAAAGTAAAATTAGAATCAGCAAGCTAGAATCAGCTAGAGTCATTCCTGGTCACTTCAGTTCCAAATGGTGTATGGATTTAGCACATGGAACTGTAGCCATTAGGGATCACAACACAACCCCAGGGGCATGACTAATGCATGTACATTACATTTCCATTGCAACTTGGGGCCGCTCAGGTGGCGCAGAGGTAAAAACACACGCTGGAACCAGAGCTGGGATCTCGAATACATCGTATCGAATCTCAGCTCTGCCTACCGGCTAAGGATGAGCGGCCACATGAACAACGATCGGCCCGTTGTTCAGATATTGGCGGGATTAAGCCGGATGGGGTCTCTCTCCCATGACTGGTGCAATTACGACCTCTGCTGGCTGATTGATGGCACCTGCACAGAGATGAGAAAAGAGTGCTCTCAGGGTGTGTCCTCTCCATACACAACGCTGAGCTGCACCGCACTCGTCAAAGTGTAGGTGATAAGATGCGTACGGCATGCTGCCCACGTGGTGGAGGGGGCGTGGGTTAGCTTCGTTCTCCTCAATCAGAGCAGGGATTGGGAAAATATATATATATAAAAAAGGCAACTTGGCAGTGGCAGGATAGAACCAGCAACCTTTTAAGCACTAGTCCACTACCTTAACCATTAAACATCCACTAATAACCCTGGCTGTAAGACCTAGACTGTGTCCATACCCCCATAGAAAAGAAAACCACTTTAGACCTAAATGACTAGCAATATTAATTAAGAGCAGTTGTAGCCTAATGGTTAAGGTACTGGACTAGTAATCAAAAGGTCCCTGGTTCAAGCCCCACCATTGCCAGGTTGCCACTGCTGGGCCCTTAACCCTCAATTGCTTCAACAATATACTGTCATAGTACTGTAATGTAAATGTATTAAAATTGTTATGTTTTGGTCCCCTAACTTATCTTACAATCTAGTCATCTAGCTCCATGTGAGTGCCCCCCTGGGAGGACATATTCACCCACATCAGGATGTACACTTCCTACCAGACAAGGTTCCTAGAGGTTCTGGATGTAGACTGGGTGTTTCAGGATCAGAAAGCACTGTTTCTACCATTAGGTACTGCGGAATCATCTGATGTGTTCTTGGCTGTTTCTTTTCACACATACACAACACCAACTTTCAATCTGCTGAAACTCCAAACACTCTTTTACATCGTTTACTCAATAGTTAACTGTATTAAACAAAAAAAAAGCTAGCAGCAGTAGCGCAGGATTAGAAATAAACCCAGTGAACAGCTCAGGTTGATTTTCTTACTTGTTGCAGTTCTAGTTTCTGTGCATTTAGTTCCTCTTGCTGTCGCTGGAGCTCTTCATGTTGCTTCTGCAGATCAGCCGTTTTCTGGATCAGATCCTCTTCCTGTCTGGCTAAATGCGCCTCGAACTCGTGCATCTCCTCATCGGTGTAGATCGGGTTTTGTTCCAGAGTCTGATCATACAAAGCAAAAGGATGACTCACGGCTCCACATATACGTTTACCGAGCACTTTATTAGGTACACCTATCTGGTATGTACATTCATTGATTTTTTTAATGCATTTTACTCCCTTTTCTCCCAATCCGCTGCTGGGGACCCCGACGGCATCCAAAGAGGCTGTATATTTACTTCACACACACTCCCTTCGACATGTGCGCAGTCCAGCAATCCCTTCTTATTCTCCCATAGTTCTGTGAGGTCAGCTTTGCGTGTGGAAATACCTGCTGGAGGCATTTGCCAGTTGTGCCTGCTAGGGTGCCTCCAGCCGACCGGGAGCTCAGAATCTCGGGGCTGGTGTGCTAGCGGACTATCCCTCTGCGCCACCTCGGCGCCCCACATTCATTGACTTTAAAAGCAACACGTACCATACAGGTGTACAGACTTGCAGAATTGCTCTGTACGCTGGCACCACAATTCATTTCTGGTGGTAGTGCATTCTCAACATTGAAATGACACCATGGTAGGGTGAGTTGTACTGGTATGAGTGTAGCAGGTGCAGAGTTTAAACTGTTCTCTTTATTAGGAACACATACCTCGCTAGCATGTGTTGTAGGTGTACCGCTAGAGACCAGAGCTACCATGTTGTTTCCATGTTGTCCTACCAGTAGACACTTTCTGATCACAGAAAGCTGGCTTTATATTTTGGTTAAAGCACTGTCAGTATATGTTTAAAAATCCCCAACAACACCGCTGCACCTGCTACACTAATACCAGTATACCAACACGTGCTACATGTATTACAATGTAAGTGTGATTGCCAACTAAGATTAATTAATATCTGATCTCTTTATCTCAAACGATAAAAAAGTACATGGAGGGGTGATGATGTGTACAGAGCAACGGATGACCTACAGTCATTCATCTGTATGGTAAGTATAGCTTAAAAATAATTTGTGAATACCAGATAGGTGTACCTAATAAATTGCTCAGCAAGTGTCTATTCCCTTCAATGCTGCAATAGAATTTACCTCCCAACTGTCTGGTTCCAGGAATTCTTTTTTCTTCGTTGCGGTCATGAATTCGTCTAAGGACACCAGTCTGTCCTTGTTGGCATCGACCTGTTACAGAGAGAGTAAATGCCATCCAAGGTGCCATCTTCATTATGGGCCAAGCATTAATATAGAGTAAAGTACGAGTTTTCTTTCTCACTGTTACCTCATTCATGACGTGCTCTCTCATCCGTAGCCTCTCTTCCTCCATCTCCACCATGTCATCCTCCTCATTGGTAGGATCATAGATCTTTTCCAGCTGTAAACACATTATTATGTTCTAACGCTTATTAGAACTAAAATTACTTTTACAGGAACGCCCACCTGTGTGTGATTTATATACGTGATTGTGTACCTCCTTTGTAAACAATGCCTCCAACTCTTGCTCATCAAAGAAACCATCTCCATTTGTATCTGCATAAGTAATAAACAAGTAAAAAGGATTTTATCATCAGAGCTACTTAGCTATTTTATGGACGCACATTAGGGTACAAAATGATTGTTATAAAACGGATAGTTCCGGTCCTAAAATCTGATTGGCTGAGCTGCGTTCGAAGCCGTTGTAAAATCCCCGATAAACTCACACCTATGACCACCTCACATCATTCCATATTAATACGCCATTGAAAAGAAAGAGTGAATGTTATGTTCGCCCTCATGTTGCCTAGCAACACTGTTAACGAACTACCTGGGGTCATGGAAGAACGCTTTTTGTAAGTGTTTTCGTAAATAAAAACATTTATAAATTGAACATTGTTGTATTTTATTATATTTTATGTTGACCGCCGCTTTATAAAAGCAATAAGCCACTCGAGACTGAAAGCCACTCGTTTTACCTTCCCTGTGATAAAATCGCAGTAACGCGCGGTCTCTCGTGGCTTATTGCTTTATTTAAAGTGCCAGTTTGGGGTGCTTAGTTGGCGCAACTAATGCACTATCACACCGCTGCAGTGAGTTGAAATCAAAACAAAACTGGCCGTGTTTAAGGGAAAGAAAATTCAGATGGGGTCCCTTCCCACTGCGATATGCATTCTCATGGACCGGTGAAGGGTGGCAGGTTATAAAGAATTATAGAATTAGTATCTAAATTTACAACCCTGAAAATAAACACCTACTATAAGGCTTCTTTAAAACAAGATTTCTACTACTAATACAACATAAATATTCTTCTGGGGCTCTCTGGTGGTCACAGAATGATGTGACCACCAAAGTTTATGATTTCAGTTGGAGCATCCCAACAACACTGTTGCACCTGATACACCCTTACAGCAAGTTACTACCACTTTAATGTCATTGCATGGCTGAAAATGCTTTACCTCCTAAATAACACCTGATCACTGGGTGTCTTGTGGAGATGAGGGGGAGTTAATAACTGTGTTATTATTATTATTAATATTATTATAATGAACTGCAGTCTGAAGGGGCATGTCTAGCCTGTTGGTGGCAGCCTGTTGAATAACTGTAGTGCAACTGTAAAACACACTAGCAAACCAGAGCAGCAATTACGACCTCTGCTGGCTGGTTGATGGCGCCTGCACAGTAGGACTGGGGATAATGGAGATAAGTGCATAACTATATGTACGCATTACTAAGAGTCATATGAACCCGCCATGCACAGGTTGAAAGTTGAGTGGAGATGCTGGTTAGCTTGCTGGTTAACTGCGCTTCCCTGAGGGGTGCACACCGCACACTTTTCCTGCATTGAGCTCGCGTTTTTTGCACTTGCCACGGCGCTCTAGGTTCACCCGATTACACTTTGGCCTGGTTTGCCACTGACCTTTTCAAAACGCCTTCAATGAGACAAACTGTTTGAAATGATGCAATAATAGTCGTACAAACAACGTTTAACATGAACAAAGCTTACTGTGACTTATTGTACTAAAACATTGACCAAGGATTTTTTTTTGTAGAACTTATGAGCAGTAATAATTAAGATTGGTTTAGTGTTCCTATGTCGTTCATTTCATACAGGGAGGCAAACTGGGGGAAAATGCATAAAAAGTTAGTGGGAATCTTACCATGCAGGTTGAAGAAAGTTTTAGGGTTAAAATCTTCAGGATCAAGACCATCTGCCTCCTCCCAGACTTCTTTCAACTGATCTTGACTGCCCTACAAACCAAACACACAGAGCTCATAGAGGAATCCTACACAGACCTAACGCTTTACAAAAGAGGTCATGTTTGAACTTACCGGATGGTTGATTTTGGGGTGATCAGCATGCTTCTTCTTCATCTCTTCATAATGCTCCTCCTCTTTTTTCCTGGCCTCCTCGTCGAGCTCTTTAAGGTGCTCCTGTCGCTCGTGCTCCTTCATCATTTCATACTTCTTAAAATCCTCGTGACGCTCCTTGTCATAATTTTCTAAATCACTGGTGGCCTGGACAAAACACATGGGAAGACGTTAGGTAGGGATACTATACTTACTATACTAATTTATCTTCTAGATTAGGGGGGGGGGGGGGGGGTGCGGGCATCACTGTGGTGAAGATTTCTGTGTAGTAGTTGTTTGTATTGTAAAATTTTGTTATGGTCTCTGTTTTGGGAGGGAGATGGTGATGTCCCATATAGCAATACATAAAAAGTATACATTTGACTTGGACAGGATAATGCACCCTGCCACAAAGCAAAAATGGTTAAGGAATGGTTTTGAGGTGTTGACTTGGCCTCCAAATTCCCCAGATCTCAATCCAATCGAGCATCTGTGGGACGTGCTGAACAAACGAGTCCTATCCATGGAGGCCCCACCTCACAACTTACAGGAGTTAAAGGATCTGCTGCTAAGATATTAGTGCCAGATACCACTGCACACCTTCAGGGCTCTAGTGGAGTCCATGTCTCAACAGGTCAGGGCTGTTTTGGGAGCAAAAGGGGGACCAACACAATATTAGGAAGGTGGTCATACAGTGCAATTTCCTTGCAAGCTAGTGGTTGCCCCTCCTTCCCTACTGGCCAGCAGCAGATTTTTACAGAGAGCTTTAACATGTAGTGAGGATCACACCAGGTTCTTTGTTTTCCTCTGTGGAGTTGAGCTGAGACCTACACTCAGATGTCTGTGCAGTTGTGGGTTAGCACATTAGATGGATGCTTCAGATTTGTTATATTATTAACATACAGTACCTAAATGCTGCGGAATGTGCAATATGACCAAAAGGAAACAGAGGTAATATATAAGCATACCGATTTGATAAGCCTGTCCAAATCCTCCACCTCAAATGTGTGAGGGTTCATGTGGTTTAGATGCTCAAACTGCTTCAGTAAGGCCTGATGGTCCATAGCCTGGCCTGAAGAACATGAGACATAGAATTACCTGAAATATACAATCCTGCTAACATCAAAAATGTGTACATGATTAATATGGCTTAACCAGTGGACAAACTGTACATGCAAGACAGTTAGAAAGCATGATAAGACAACCCACTGTGTTTCAGTAGTATTTTCTTTGTATAGCAAATTTCTTACCATCCCCTCCTTCTATGTCATGCTTAGCTTTGATCAGCGTCCTCAGTCGGCTTACTTCCTGCCTCTTCAACTCATCCAGTTTAGTTCTTACATGGTGGCTGACAAAGTCAAGTTCTTTAGCCAGTTTCCCTTGCTGAAATTAGACAGATTTAAAAACCAGGTCACAATGAGAAATAAAAAGTGGTACAAGTCTACAACAGTGTCAGTGTAACAATACCTTTATATCCTCCATGTCTGTGTTGTGCAGCTTTTCTCTAAAATGCTGGTCTTTTTCGAGGAAATCGATCACTTCCCTGAGATAGCGGTCATAATGAAGTCCAGTGTCCTGAAAATGTAAACATATGCAATTAAATCCAAGTAATTACAAACCCTATTTCTGGAACATTTGGGACCATTTGTGAGATGTGAATCTGTTATTAGATATTTAAACTGATAAAAGCACAAAGAAGGCAGGAGAAGCAAAAAAGAGAGCATATTTACTACTTTGTTACATCGATCAGCCATAACATTAAAACCACCTCCTTGTTTCTACACTCACTGTCCATTTTATCAGCTCCACTTACCATATAGAAGCACTTTGTCGTTCTACAATTCTACCTTTTTAGCCTGCTTTCACCCTGTTCTTCAATGGTCAGGACTCCCACAGGACCACCACAGAGCAGGTATTATTTGGGTGGTGGATGCTTCTCAGCACTGCAGTGACACTGACATGGTGGTGGTGTGTTAGTGTGTGTTGTGCTGGTATGAGTGGATCAGACACAGTGGCACTGATGGAGTTTTTAAACACCTCACTGTCACTGCTGGACTGAGAAGAGTCCACCAACCAAAAATATATCCAGCCAACAGCGCCCTGTGGGCAGTGTCCTGTGACATTGTGTCTCTCTAAAATCCCAATATACTGTGTGCCTCTGCATAAATGGTGCCTTCAATTATGCAGCCCCAAACTATTACAGATGTTGGGTCTTGCCGCTTTTTCTGATAACAGTCTGAATAGTCCTTTTCACCTTTTTTTCGTCCAATTTTTACCCAATTGCGTTGTGCTTCCTCTCTACTGGTGCTGACCCCCGCCCCTGACTGAGGAGAGCGAACTGACACACGTCCCCTCCGATATGTGAGCAGTAGCCGACTGCATTTTTTCACCTGCACCAGCCGAGTTCATATGCAAATCAGCCCTGTGCACCCTAATCAGCATTATTCCTCTACTCTGTGCAGATGGCATCAACCAGTCAGCAGAGGTCGTGATTGCATCAGTTATGAGGTCCCTATCCGGCTCCCTAAACCTGTATGAACAACATACGCCCAGCCCAGCCGGATGGCAGAGCTGAGATTCGATACGATGTATTCGAAATCCCAGCTCTGGTGTGCTAGCGTATTTTACCGCTGCGCCACCTAAGCAGCTGTAAAATGCAAACTTATCCAAAAACAATGGTACCATCAAAAAATCTTGAAGGTCACGTCATGAAGGAAAATGAAGAAGATTAGAATAAGATTGTCTTGTGCAAATTTACTGTCTTAAAGAAGCCATTGCTGTCAAATCTTGCTAATGATTCAATGTTAAGACCATTAAAAGCTTAATGACCTGCCGGCTTGGGCAGGGCCCATTGTTCTGTCAGGAGTGTACCAAATGTTTAAGCATCCCTTAGGTTGTCATCAGCCAAATGTCTAAGGACAGAAACCACAGCAGTAAAAGTGCAGCAACCAGTGCTAAAATAGGCAGTCATACTTTACCTTTAACTAAACAAACAGCCTGGAGCTGTTTGATTAGAAATAAACTGAATCCCGTTAGACCTCTTTATTTCTATTTAGTGTGTTCAATGTTTGGGAACACAACGTACCTCTGCTGACAATAAATTCTGACTCCCTAATTATTCACATGACTGTTTTTGAAGCATTTCCTATCTCATTTATTGCAGCTGATTAGGTAATACATTGCACTAATTTGTGCAATGTCACATTCCACACAAATAAATGTTTTATGAGATATAATTCTCATAAATCTGAAAGTTTGTGTCTCTGTATCTTTGTATCTTTAAGTTGTTGTAAGAGAAGATGACGTTCTGTTTTTTAGCAAGTGCATTTAAAGTACTGCCATTACTTGTGGCACATGTGGTTTTGTTAGATCTTGAGCCTGCGGGTTTGAATCCCAGCTCTGCTATCAGCCAGCTGGGCACCGACATTGCCAACAATGTTTGCAATAGACATAACTGGCTAACAACTGCTGGGTGGGAGGGCCGGCTGGATTCCTTATCACTGCTGCAATTGCGGCCTCTGCTGGCTGGTCGAAGGCGCCTGCACAGAGATGCTGAATAATGGAGAGAAATGCGCGACTCTCTGTATGCAGCACCGATCCCTGTGTGAACCACCTTGTGCAGGTGAAAAGACACAGTTGGCAACTGCACAGTGTCTGAGGGGGGCGGAGGAGCACATAAATAGACTAGACTAGAACAGACTAGGGGAAATGCATAAATAGAAAAAATATATAATTTCTTGATCAGGCATTTTTTGCTAAAATAAATTTGGAATTCCTCAAGGGTTAATTTTTTTACTTTACTTTTTCTCAATAAGTATATTAATGTTTTTTAATTAATTCAATTAATTCCATTTTAACAACCACATCACCAAGGTCAAGGTTGTGTTGGATCCAACTGAATGTACATTGAAGCCAATATCCACTATCATGCACCGTCATTTGTAATGATAAACGCACTCCCACCTTGTATCTGTGAAAAAAAAAATCTGCCAGGAACCTGGACAACAGCTGCCCAGGTTGTATTAACAACCAATGTCTGGACATTATGCCCATGCATTGCTAAATAAAACCATTCTTAAGGTCAGTGAATTGAACAAAAAGGACAAAAGCCTTGCAGCACTTTATAAAAATAATAATAATAATAATACAGTTATTATGCAATTTTAACAATTACATTCTTCTTCTTTCGGCTTTTTCCCTTTTTTCAGGGGTCGCCACAGCGAGTCATCCTCATGATCGCTCATTGATTTGGCAAAATTTTTACGCCGGATGCCCTTCCTGACACAACCCTCCCTAATTTATCCGGGCTTGGGACCGGCACTACAATGCACTAGTGCATCTAGCGGCTAGGTATCTATAGGACAATTCAGTGTTTCCAATTAACCTGGTGGCATGTTTTTTTTGGACTGTGGGAGGAAACCGGAGTACCCGGAGGAAACCCACGCGGACACGGGGAGAACATGCAAACTCTGCACAGAAAGAACCCGGACCGCCCCACCTGGGGATTGAACCCAAGACCTTCTTGTTGTGAGGCGACAGTGCTACCCACTAAGCCACCGTGCCGCCCAATTTTTAACAATTACATTAAATACTTAAATTTATACTCATAATATCTTACAATTCTGGATTTTCAGGTGGCATGTTTGGTCAGGTTACTGATTTGTTTTGTTTTTAGAATTTTATCCTTTGCATGTCGATGACTCCACAACTACACATGCCGTAATATCACATAAATGAATAAATAAATGTTAAATAATTGTGCCTCAAATAAAAACAAAGACTAAGCTAACTGCCAGCAAAAACATTCTACTCATCCTTACAAAAGGATGTTGACTGAATTTGTATGTGAAAAGGTGTCACCAGGTTTGAAAATGCAAGCTATACTTATAACTACTATGATTACAGTGTAATTTCACATCAGCCAGATTCTAAACGGTGCTTAAAATGCACTCCATGATTCTGTACAAATGGAGCATATGGCTACAAACAGCAAGAAAATAATAAGTAAGAAAATCTCTCTCCCCAGAAACAGTGTACATTCTACATAATATTATGTTACTACTATTATGTTTGCTTGCATATCTGTTCAAGGGTGTGTGACACATATTCCTCTTTGTGCAATTCATACAGAGATTTTATTTTCCCCCAAAATCCATCCTAATCATTTCAGACATCCTCCAGCATTACACAACCAACGTATGTTCTCATTTAACCAGACCAGGGGGATTTAAACCTTTTTGATTCTGCACCCCATTTAGTTTTTTGCCATAAACACACCCCATCATTTCTGCCCCCAAAACCTACAAAAGAGGGGCATTCACATGACAATGTCTTTTTCCATAAAAACAAAAAACACTGTAAAAAAAACCTTAAGCACACGTAACCGCTAGCCCACAGGGGGGTTTGTTTAAGCCCTGCGACCAATTGGTGACCAGTCCAGTGTATGCCTAATTTGCACCCAGTGTGAACCAGACCTGCCACAACCCAGTATTGTAGACACTTGTAATATACTGTATATGTAGGAAAATCCACTTCATAACATACAGAAATTGTAAGCTAGTTGCAGATAATGTACTGGTACCAGCCACCAGATGACTGTCTAGGGGAGACTATGTCTCAGCAGGTTAGAGCTGTTTTGACAGCATAGTAGGTGGTCAGTCCTAACGTTTTGGCTCATCTGTGTATATGTTAACAACAGACTAAATAAAGTGTTCTATACAAAGCTCATTTGATTATTCAGTTCTGCATAAACTTCTCTATGAAGTGACCAGTAAAAATACTGCCATCTGTACAAAATAAAAACTGTGATGTGCATAAAATATTAGGTTTAGACACAAGCAAGTACTACTAAGAATACAAACAAGTAAAAGGTAGATATGTCCAAATAATAACTAATAATAATAATAATAACTCTACAGTCCAACCAGCAAGAATAATACAAGAGCAATACAATATGTACAGTAACTGTAAATATGCAAATGGAAATGCACTATTTAAAATGTTTACTGAAAGTAGTGCTGGACAATAATTCGATATCGATATATATATCGCGATAGAAAATGTTTCAATAACGGTGATATGATTTTTAAACAAATTCGATCGATATGCATACGTCAGTGCGCTTTGCCCGTGTTACTTTTTTGCGGAAGCATTTCTGCTCGCAGGTGTTCCCACAGGGACGCAATTCAACAGCGCACCTCAAGCGAGTAGTTCTCCATCAAAACAGTGCAGTTACACACTCAACATAAATGTCAACCACCAACACAATTACAGAAAAAGTACTAGTACTGAGTACTAATAAATAAAGGCACCAACGGGATATTCGCGTTCCACTGTTGCCAGATTGGGCTGTTTTGCTTCTAATTGGGCGGTTTTTCTTTCAAAAACAGTTTAATAACATTTAAATAACGCTTCTATTGAAAAGAGAATATTCAGTTTTAAGAAGCCCCAGCATTGTAGAAGGCTATTAAAAGTAAAGTCAATTTTCAATGCTGATTTGGCTTAATAGTGTTGGTCAGAATGTATCATATTCTTGAAGGAAATTAAAATTTGTTTTCCATGCATTCACACTGGCATGTTCTGGGGTTCAACTGAGTCTCATCAGTACACACAAGTTTGCAATCAAATGATCAAGTATTGCAAAGGAATATCTTTGAAATTCTGTTAAGGTTATAGGCTATATTTTAGTTTTTCACAGGGAAAATGAGAAAAATAATAAAAAGCTTATTATGCTAGGCTTGATGTAATTCTACATGGTACTCACTGCCTGTATAGGTAAATGAGTGAGTGACCAAAAAACACTACTAGATCAACAGCTACTAGCCACATACAAAAATAAGGTATCAGACAGTTTCTGTGCCACCCCTGTGTGAGCAATGGTCTCAGTCTGGCCACCCCTATGGAAATTGTCTGGCTTTGCCACTGTCCACAGTTGAAAAGAAGCAGACGAAATAGCTGATAAGAGATGAAGGACTAATTCAGCGGTGTATTCAGCTTGTATTTCTTGCCAGAAACCAGAAAAGAGGTTTGCAGGTACAGCCATCCAATTTTGGTGTTTTTGGCAGTTTTTCTGACATTTGTGTTATTCATATCGATATCGGAATTATATCGTATCGACCGAAATTAGGAGTTATATCACGATATAAATTTTAGCCATATCGTCCAGCCCTAACTGAAAGCTTCATTTATTTATATTCTTTTAATGGTTTACCATTGCTTTATCCTGGTTAGGGTCTCATTTGATCAATTTTCCTGGAATCAGTAAACGCAATGCAGTAACACACCCCAAACATGACACCAAAACATTACAGATCAAGTCTGTATATAGACGCCTGACTGGCTGATAGAATTGCTAAGAATTAGAACCCTGGATCCCAACAGCAGTACCACGTTACAGTAGAACAATACTGTGATAAAAAAGCCGTGTACGGTCCAAACAAGGGGTGTCACCCAGCTTCTGGGGGCTCCATTGTGAGGCATAAAACTCCACGACGCTAAGGTGAGTTCCATAAAATATTGTACAATGCTGGCATTACATGCTAGCGAAACACCAGACCAGACTGAGCAACACAGTATGACAGCATCAGAGAAAAGCAGATGTGCCAACAAAGGAGCCGGCAAGAGCAAGAGAAAGAAACCGTGATATATAGAGAAACTGCCACCTGATGCAAATTAACACTTATGAGGAGCAGGTGATTGTCAATCAAAAGAAACTGACAGCCGGGCAACACAAAAGGACAATACACTTAATGTGGGTCAGCTGCCTAACTATGTTAGCAGCTGCCACATTACAGTTGACGTACATTGTCTATACAGCATATATTATCACATAATCCTGTACTTTTTCCCCGTGTTATCTAAACAATCTATAGAAAATTCACAAAGTTGAATCAGTTCATCTTTGTGTCAAGATGAACTGATTCAACTATGTGGACTTGTGAACCTGGATTATTGAGCATGCATCAATAGAATCTAAAGAACAGACTGCAAAGTAGACTAGGGTTGCCAACCGTCCCGTAAAATACGAAATCGTTCCTTATTTGGAAACTAAACGTCGCATTCCGTATTGAACTGATACGGGACGCACTTTGTTCCGTATTTTTATCAACGAGAGAGAAATGCTGCAGATTAGACTGAGACAGGGCGATACGTATGAAACAGAAGGAAACTGCTGCTACCGTGGGAATTAGAAAGCGTTGGGTTATTATTTAGTAGTAGTCACTTTTAGTTTCAGTAACACCGTGTGTGCGCAGGCATATCAGCATTACAACCCGCTCATTACTCCGCCGTTTGAGTAGCGCAGTGGGCAGAGCGCGTGGCGTGTGTTTTTTCCGCCGCAGGTTCGAATCTGGCTTAGGGCGAAACTAAAGTAACACAAGCAGGTCCGGTGCTATGGGGGTGCGGGGATGGGCATTGCCCCCCAGATTTTCTCACTGCCTCCCTATGCAACGCAGCCCAGAACCGGGGCTGCATGTCAGTGTGAAGATGGATTATGTACAAATATTGTTTATTATTATTATTATTGATTTATTATTATAAAGAATGAAAATAATAAATGGTAAACAGCCTAAATAAAACATTTTGATAATGTTCCTATGACAGTGTAAGACCCGTTATATTTTTTAATAGGTGCAACCCTAACCGCCTACCCCCCGCTCCCGCTCAGGTAAACACCCGCCAAACCACCCCCCACTCCCCCACCCGGTGCCTTTCCTCCAACCCACCAGCCCAGGATGTTCCTCATTTCCAATTCTGAAAATTGGCAACCCTAAAGTAGACATGTACAATGATTCATTCCTTAAATAATGTACTTCGGATGTACTCACCACACTTTGAGGTGGCTCGGGTACCTTCTCTTCTGGCACCTTTACTTTAGTTTTATCTACACCTATAGGCACTGCTTGAGAACTGAACAGCAGGCTGGTGAGCACAAGGCAGCTGGTGATAAGTCTGTTTGTCCAAGACATCTGAAAAACACAAACACAGAGAGAATACTGCTTATATAGTTACAACCTGGTAAAATTACAAATACAACCTGGCTCATGTTAGACAGTCACATCATCGAAAAACCATCCTTTTTGTAAAGAAGGTCACTGTAACTAACCATAACGGCTATGGCAAAACACAGCTGTTCACGTGTCAGCAAGAATGCACCTCATAATAAAGACTAATAACGTTTTGTGTTTTTGTTCTCCTTCTTTGCCTGTTTAATTATTGACTTTGCTGCTCTGGCCAACCATGGTTTGACACGCTGCTTTAAACCTGACGTGGTAATGTTGGCTAACAAACCTCAACTGCCCCCCCTCCTTCCTCAGGATGCTCCCTTAGTAAATACTACCAACACACATTAGCAATAACGGTTACGCACTATAATTACATACTACTTAGTATGGTAGTATGCTGTTTATTACATAGCCATACGATTACTTGTAAACGTTCGCGTCATTAACGGCGCCCCAACCCATATACTTGCATACTAAACAGTATGTGAAAATTAGTACGCCACCGCCAGTTGTGCATAATATTTGGACATGTTGTGGTTCTGGTTTAAGGTAATACGTGGTCCTCTGTTTAAGATTAACTGGCAGTCTTTTTAAAGCAGATAGACACGCCAGGGGGTTTTAGCCAGCTCAGAAGCAAAGAAGAACTACAAAAATAGCAATACCACTTACTTTGTCTGGTTCTTTAGTGAAACGTTAGCTTAAAAGTGTTCTGGTTGCTGGCAGGTGGTGTTTCATTACAGCTTAACTTCCTTACAGGCTTACAGAACTACATTGGTCAAAGCAGCGGCGGCTTTGTGATTTCACCAGGCACCTCTGTGGCAAAAAAAAGGAAAGCATCTGAATCACCAGAGGAAAATATCACATTGCCACCTGCTGGTTGCTTGTACGGTCCTGAATGCATCTCAACACATTACATATACACTGCCTCGTTTCCACAAGCTTCTGCAAAGTCACAACATTTATTTCAGTCCAGAGTTGCATTAATTTTTCCCCAAGATCTTGTATTGATGATGGGAGATTTGGACCACTGCGCAAAGTCTTCTCCAGCACATCCCAAAGATTCTCAATGGGGTTCAAAATGATGTCTCGTGCTCCCTGAACCACTCACAATTTGAGCCCGATGAATCCTGGCATTGTCATCTTGGAATATGCCCGTGCCATCAGGGAAGAAAAAATCCATTGATGGAATAACCTGGTCGTTCAGTATATTCAGGTAGTCAGCTGACCTCATTCTTTGGGCACATAACGTTGCTGAACCTAGACCTGACCAACTGCAGCAACCCCAGATCATAGCACTGCCCCCACAGGCTTGTACGGTAGGCACTAGGCATGATGGGTGCATCACTTCAGCCGCCTCTCCTTACCCTGATGCGCCCATCGCTCTGGAACAGGGTAAATCTGGACTCATCAGACCACATGACCTTCTTCCATTGCTCCAGAGTCCAATCTTTATGCTCCCTAGCAAATTGAAGCCGTTTTTTCCGGTTAGCCTCACTGACAAGTGGTTTTCTTAAGGCTACACAGCTGTTTAGTCCCAATCCCTTGAGTTCCCTTAAGTGATCGCCGATCACGATCACTCTAGATTTTTTTCCGACCACATTCCTTCCTCAAGGATGATGTTTCCCCACTGTCCTTCCACTTTTTAATAATGCGTTGGACAGTTCTTAACCTGATTTTAGTAGTTTCAGCAATCTCCTTAGATGTATTCTCTGCTTGAAAACATTGATTGATTGATTGATGTTTTCCGGCCACCATCTGTTTCAGTTGTTACAGTCAGGCAGACGGTATAGGACTATTAAGAAAAGGACAAACCGGCTCAGAAATAGCTTCTACCCCACCGCGGTACGAACCTTAAATATTTCTTTATAAGGTTATTTAAAATACATGGGACTGTGCAATTTTCAGACAATCTTTATAAGGGTAATGTGCAATTTTCCACCAGCTTGCTACTGAACAGAAAGTCTATTTTTTGTGTGTTATTGTTATTGTCATTATAAATTCTGTAAATTTTTTAAATTTTGATATTTTGTAAATTCTAGTTTTCTTTCTTTAAATATTGTTTATAACGCTTGAGAGAGTATGGCATCTTAATTTCGTTATACCTGGTATAATGACAATAAAGATATTCTGATTCTGATTCTGATGCATGCCAATAATTTGACCCTTCTGAAACAGATTAACATCTTTTCTACGACCACAGGATGTGTCTTTCCACATGGTTGTTTAACAAATGAGAAGCTACTCACTGCATCAGTTAGGGTTAAATAACTTGTTGCCACCTGAAACATAATCACCCATGCAGTAATTATCCAATGGGAGGCTCTTACCTATTTGCTTAGTTAAATCCAGGTGGAGACCTTTTTTGGCCAGGCAGTGTACATAAACAGATGTACTGTACAATGAAATTCTTTCTTTGCATATCCCAGCTTGTTTGGAAGCTGAGGTCAGAGCGCAGAGAGGGTTAAGGACCTTGCTCAAGGACCCAACAGTGGCTGCATAGCAGAGCCTGGTTTTGAACCGCCAATCTTCCAGTTGATAGCCCAAAGCTCTACCCACTAGGCTACCACTGTCCCTAAATCTTAAAGTTTATTGGACTTTGTTTTTAGCAAGGTCTCAAATATAAGGACATAACATTTATTCTTGCCAGTTGTCATGGATATATTATCACTGAGAGACATTTGAAATGCATTTTCAAAACAAAGGGTTTATTTCATTGAAAGAACTACAGCAACTTAGTAACTGGTGCGCACCACATAGTATCTGGTGCACACCACATTTTTACGTACACTTTTTTTTTTACTTCATAAATTTTTTTTACAATCCATAGCAGGACCTCCGACATACTTAGAAGTAGATGCCTGACCAGTTGATAGCAGATATGCTCCACTCAAGAGCTTGATGCAACAACATTTAATTTAAAACATTTATTTATTCATGCGAGGCGACACGGTGGCTCGATAAGTAGTACTGTCACCTCACAGCAATAAGGTCCTGAGTTCAATTCCCAGGTGGATCGGTCCGGGTCCTTTCTGTGTGGAGTTTGCATGTTTTCCCCATGCTTGCGTGGGTTTCCTTCAGGTGCTCCAGGTTCTTTGGACAGTTCACACAGTCCAAAGACATGCAGCCAGGTTAATTGGAGATACTAGTCCCCTTAGATGTGTGTGTGAATGTGTGTATGTGTGTTTGCCCTGTGGGGAACCGGCGACCTGTGTGTGATTCATGAAGGGCACAGCATAACTCTCTACATAATGTGGCTTTTCAAGAGAGACTGGGGAAAAATAGAATACAATCCACATATGACAGAGAGTACTTGTCAGAGAATATGTATACCCTAACAGTCCTGGAATTGTAATGGTTTTATCAACTGTTTAATAAGAATATGACAAAATCTGCTGCATAAAAATATGCATGTTGGACAACTAATATAACGTATACAACTTATACAACTGCTTTTGCTGTTATAATGTTCTATAGATTATTTAGATAACACGGGAAAAATACAGAATTATGTGATAATGAACGCTGTATGGACAATGTACATTAACTGTAACATGGCATCGGCTGACATAGTTAGGCAGCTGACCCACGTTAAGTGTATCAACAAGCTTCTGGCACAACACTTCTTGACAGAATTGATGCTTTCTGGCATGGACATGACTTTTTTTTTATTTAACACAGTTTTTAATAGAGTTAATGTAAGGGCTATTCCAACGTGATTTTAACATGTCCAGGGTGCATTTCTGCCTTGTGCTTAATAATTTGGGTTCCGCCAAACTTACTGCAGCCCTCTCCAGGATGACACAATTAAAATGGTATAGAAAGCATACGTTTTTTGTGGTTCTTGGGTTACATCTAATTATTTGGATAAATTGTCTCTCAGTATAAGGTAACAGTTTGGGCTTTTTTTAAAAAACCTTGACTGGGCAGCACGATGGCTCAGTGGGTAGCACTGTCACCCCACAGCAAGAAGGTCCTGGGTTTGATCACCAGGTGGGGAGGTCCGGGTCCTTTCTGTGTGGAGTTTGCATGTTCTCCCCATGTCGCCGGTTTCCTCCCTCAGTCCAAAGACATGCAGTCAGGTGAATTTGAGATACAAAATTGTCCATTACTGTGTATAACATTAAACTTGTGAACTGGTGAATCTTGTGTAAACAGTAACTACCGTTTCTGTCATGAATGTAACCAAGGTGTGTAAAACATGATGTTAAAATCCTAATAAACAAACAAACAAACAAACTTAGTAGTTTGTAGTTCTTGGGTTACATCTGATTATTTGGATATATTTTCTCTCAGCATAAGGTAACGGTTTTTGAACCTTGACAGAGTGGCACGGTGGCTCAGTGGGTAGCACAGTCGCCTCACAGATGGGGAGGTCCGGGTCCTTTCTGTGTGGAGTTTGCATGTTCTCCCAGTGTCTCCGGTTTCCTCCCACAGTCCAGAGACATCCAGTGAGGTGAATTGGAGATACAAAATTGTCCATTACTGTGTATAACATTACACTTGTGAACTGATGAATCTTGTGTAATCAGTAACTACCGTTTCTGTCATGAATGTAACCAAGGTGTGTAAAACATGACGTTAAAATCCTAATAAATAAGTAAATTAATAAATCTTAACCTTGACAAAAGACTAGTGTTCCATACAAAGCATTGTGATTACAAACAATTGTGTGCATAAATGATCTAGGGACCTTAAGTTGCTTAGAAATGGCTGTGGCATGTCTGACTCTTAAAGATCTAAGCTATAACTCGCTTTCTGAGATATAGCCTTTAAGCCTGTACATTTGCATGCTTGCGCTTAGTATTTCTAAGTGGCGCCGAACCCACCGCGTCCCTGTCCAGGGTAACTAAATTACAAAATTCCACAGCTGTTGGTAGTACACTTACAAAGTGCAATTTTGTGGTTAATTATAGTTGATAAATTTAACAATATGTGCAAAATAAGTGTAGCTAAATATTATTTTTATTAAGCCTCTTTTAGCCTAAACGACTTTTTTTCTTTATATTCAAACGTCACTACCGCTTGGGCGAATTCTACATCCGGGCAGCTTCGTTGCGCTCTTTCTCTTTCTCGGTTCTCCTAAACGCCATCATGGGTCGCATGCACGCTCCCGGGTAGGTTTCATTTTATGTGGAAAAATAGCATAACACGCACATATGTTGTCAAAAAAGCGCACATATTTGCGTAATTTAACTAAATGCGCGTAATAGCTGATAAAAAGAGCGTTTTTGAGAAACTATATACCACGTTGTCTCCCGGTATAGCAGCATAATGGCCGCGTGTGCGAACGAGTCACACTAAAACTGTTCACTTCACACTAAACAGCCAGTTTTATTAACCTGCTGATAATGTAATTCATTACCGAATTATTTACGGTTATTCGGATTCTCGGTGTAATCTGCTCAGTATTTTGAATCATAGAATGTTCTGGAAAATCAACGGAAGCCAGCTAGCTAGCCAATGCTAACGAGTTTAACCCGAACACTAGTAAAAGCATGAACAGTACAGTAAAGTAAACGTCAGCAAAAACTTAATTTAGTTAAAAATGAATTAAAATAATTAGTTACGAACACAAACTTACAAGCAACATTCACAAAATTATATGCAATGCCATGTAATTAAAGGCCACGGTTTTTTCAACTTGAGCAACCACACTCCGGATTGTCAACACAGCGAAATAATGTGATCTAATGACCACAATTATTGAGCCAGCATAATGCTTGCATTTGTATTTAATTACTTTCAAACATATTTCTATTAAACAAATAAAATTAATAGCCAGAACCAACCGTCCTGGTTCATTTTCCGAAGAATCCGAAGTGTTAACAGTAATCCGCACAGCTTAGTTGAATGTAAAACTTAAATAATTTTCTCCTGCTGCTATTTACTTTTTTTCAGTTTAATTTGCGTTAAACATAGGAAGTTTTAACTACATTTTCATTTACATTTTCGGCATTTAGCAGACGCTTTTATCCAAAGCGACTTACATTATACATTATAGTGACAGTATACAGTCTGCGCAATTGAGGGTTAAGGGCCTTGCTCAAGGGCCCAGCAGCAGCAACCTGGCAGTGGTGGGGCTTGAACCAGTGACCTTCTGGTTACTAGTCCAGTACCTTAACCACTAGGCTATGGCTAATAGAGAAAGATTGTTAGAAATGATTACATTTAGTAAAGACGATGCAATGTGTCATGTATTTGTGCATATTTTTTTCTGTGAACCTGTGTATCCAGGTTGTAATCATCCTGTATGATATCCATTTGGTTGTTTGTATAGTTTGACAAATGAAACTTAGGGGTAGCACTGTCTCCTCACAGCAAGAAGGTCCTGGGTTCGATCCCCAGTCGGGTCCTTTCTGTGTGGAGTTTGCATGTTCTCTCCGTGTCTGCGAGCTCCGGTTTTCTCTCACAGTTCAAAGGCATGCAGTCAGGTTTATTGAAGATACTAAATTGTCCATGACTGTGTTTGACATTAATCTTGTGAAACGAGTGTGTGAAAGTGTGTGAAACACGATATTAAAATCATAATATATAAGTTGTACAGTTTAACAAATGAAACTTTGTTTGATCCTCAGCATCTTAATGTAAATTCCCCAGTCCTAAACTTTTGTACTTTTCAGACAGAAGTCAACATCAGTCACACACTCAATTTACTCAAATAACTGTTAATACTTGAATCTGTGTGTTTTTAGGTATTGTATTTTTATTTTTACTGGGATAGTGTCTTTACATAAATGCACTGGTGTGTTATTGAAATTAACAGTAAAGCCCTTAACCGCTTAATTGCTTAGACAGTTTTCTGTCACAGTACTATATGTTGCTTTGGGTAAAAGCGTCTGCTAAATGCCGAAAATGTAAATGTAGCACATTTGTAGGTGTAACACTGGCTGTGTTTACATTTACATTTTCAGCATTTAGCAGACGCTTTTATCCAAAGCGACTTACAATTATGACTGAACACGATTTTGAGCAATTGAGAGTTAGGGGCCTTGCTCAGGGACCCAACAGTGACAACTTGGTGGTGGTGGGGCTTGAACCGGCAATCTTCTGATTACTAGTCCAGTACCTTAACCACTGAGCTATCACTGCCCCCACTGTTTGTGTTTACATACAAACATGTTAGTCCAAATAAATTTTTGTTTATTCACTCTTTCACTTCAGTGTAATTATAAAGAGAATGATTGCTTTACATTATTGGGTAAAAATTAATGGAAGTGGTGGTGCATTCTAGAAGTTGGTCAACAATGCCATGAACTAGAAAGTTTGATAGCAGCGGTTAAATTTTAGTGTGTTTTACATGGGTTGACATTAGCAATTTGCTTATGATAGAATAGTGTAATGGGTATCTGGCCAGTAAATAATATAAAACTAATTTTCTCTTTTTCAGCAAGGGCTTGTCCCAGTCAGCTCTCCCCTACCGACGCAGTGTCCCCACTGTAAGTATAGGTTTTTTTTTTTTTTTTACTAGTCCTCATTCTTCACGCAGGCATTTGTTAATTTTATGTCTCTATCTGCTTAGTGGCTGAAGCTGACTTCAGATGATGTTAAGGAGCAGATCTTTAAACTGGCCAAGAAGGGTCTCACCCCCTCACAGATCGGTATGTTCACTTGACGCACTTATTTTGTATTGTTAAAAAAAACAAACCAGTGGCTTTGTATAATATTGAAGACATTTATATTTATTTAGATTTTTATGTATGTGTATGGTATTTACGCAAACAAGGCCAAACATCCTGACAAACATGTTTAATCTCCATTTGTCAATTTACCTTTCTTAATAAAGTCCTAAGTAAATAATCATTGAATATGCCTAAACATGTAATTTTTTATTATTATTACCGAGCAAGGTTTTTCTTGGCTTTAAAAGTGCCTGTGTCCCAAGTGTCAGCTTCAGTTTCCTAACCACAACAATGTATGTAAATTCATGATTGTCCTCTGACTTGCTTTAGGTGTGATCCTGAGGGACTCTCATGGTGTCGCTCAGGTGCGCTTCGTCACTGGGAACAAGATCCTTAGGATCCTGAAATCCAAAGGCCTGGCCCCTGATCTGCCTGAGGATCTATACCACCTTATCAAGAAGGCTGTTGCTGTGAGGAAGCACTTGGAGAGGAACAGAAAGGTAATAGTTTGAGATTTAATACATTTACTGAAAGTATCGTTTAAAACATATCTAAAGATTCGCAAATGGTGCTAGTTTGCTAGTTCTTGTCCGAACACCAATATGGTATCGACAGTGGTCAGATCTGTTGTGGGTTATTGCAGGCTGTGTTGGTGCGGAATTTCTCGAGTCATTTTTGCATCTGGATAGCATAAAGGTTAATACGACACATTATGCACAAAATCTTTTACAGGACTTGATTTTGTATGTTGGATATTAAGTCTTTAAACTGTTACTGTTTAGTCGCTCAGTCAGCTCTCATAAGAGCACACATCTGGGCTAAGTGTGTAAATGTCGGTGTTGCATGCTTGGCAGCAGGTACAATGTCCACTGACTTTTTTTTGAATTAGTATTTGATAGTTAAAAGAAATAACTCGATAATGGGCAAGTTAAGTTTCAGTTGTGGTGTTTTAATAAGTCTACGAGTCAGTTTAGTTTTATGGTTTAATACACTGGTTCATTTTGCATCCCTTGTGTGTGTGTGAGCCTAGTGACTGTGTGGTGTAATGCTAAGAGCCATTATGCTGGTAACAGAAGTGCCCGAGTTTTGGGTGTTTGAATCCTGTGACTGGGCTCAAATACAGAAGGTGCATGAACCTAGCCACTGAGGGGACACATCGGTGCATCCTTACTGTGGGTCTCAGGCCTGGATACATTTTTAGCTTTGTCAGAAAGGGCATTCAGCAGAAGAACTCTAGTTGATTAACCTGCTGTGGTGACCCCTAATGGGAGCAGCTGAAACTACATGCCTGTGAGTGATGGCCTGCAGCTTAGCTTGATTGTAAACTCTTGTGTTTGTGGTTCTTATAAACTGTATATTTAAGATATTTAGCATGTTTGCTCTGATGGTATGGTAAATGTGAACAGCATGTAACAGCTTTTTATGACCCACTGGTGACTTGTAACACTTGTTTAAAGATTTCTTTCGATGCTGTAGTGTGTAGTTTGTTATTGCATGTAACTGTCTCACACATGCAAAACAATTGCTTGAAATTCTGTGATGCTTTTATACCGTGACAGTACGGTCAGTTAATATACTGTATATTTTTGACTGCTGGACCTTGTTAAAGAATTGTTGCTTTAAACTCTGTCTTAAATGTTGGCTAGGTTTAGTAATTCGATTTCCACCTTATGGGTCCCACCTACTAGATGTGTTCTCAAGACAACTAGCTGAAGTATACAGTTTACATATGTAGTGCTGCAAATTTAGGGTAAACATGTTTTCTCTTTTACAGGACAAGGATGCCAAGTTCCGTCTGATTCTTGTGGAGAGCAGAATCCACAGGCTTGCTCGTTACTACAAGACCAAGAGAGTGCTTGCCCCCAACTGGAAGTAGTAAGTATAACTTAAATACATTTCTGGATTTAAATTGATAGCCAGAAACTCCATACTTTACTGCACATTTCATTGTCCCATTCTTTTCTTGTAAGAACTGAGATATTTCTAATGTGCTAGATTAATATTGGAGGTTAATTAGCGGCTTGGCGCTGATGTGCTAATGCTGCCAGTCCCCTTCGTACAAAATATACTTTTTTGTTTTGTTTTTAGTTAATCATTTTAATCAAATTTTATCTAACTCTCCGCTTTTTATTCACAGCGAATCATCCACAGCTTCTGCCTTGGTGGCATAAATGTACAACTTTTTGGACAAATAAAGAATATTTGAACAAATAATTTCTTTTTTGCTGTGCTTTTTTCTATAAATGGGTATTTAATGTACACAACTTCAATGTCTTCATGTAATGTAATAGAGGGTGACACTTGCTGAAGTATTAATAAATGTATTAAATCTTTTAACATGAACACAGTAACATTGCTAAGGCCTCTGGATGAATTTTTTGCCAGATGTGTTTGCTGGTGCACCAGGTTTGGAACTTCTGAACAATGCTCCCAGTGGTGTCTCTAGGTCTTAATTTTTTTCAGTAATATTATAGTAAACTTATTTAATATTTGAACAATTAGCATGACCGTTAAAAAAATATCCGTCTACTCTAAAATACTTAATATTCTTTGTTCAATTGTTACATGTAACTGAGTTTTAGTAAATTACTATTAAGACAGTATAAATACCTCATATCTCTCGGTGTAGTTTAGCACACACAACAGCAATGATGGGGAAGACTGCTGACTTGACAGTTCTCTGAAAGACGATCGATCCTTCACAGGGTAAGCTACTGAAAGCCGTTAATAAAAAGGCTGGCTGTTTGCAGAGTGCTATATTTAAAGCATAGTAATGAAAGTTGACCGAGAGGGCAAGATTAGGTAGGAAAATGTGACTATCAGAGCAACCTAGGTTTGAATAACATCTCAGGAGTTGCATGCTGCAGTGATACAGTAATTTGTGGTAAAGCCCCTATCAAGTATTGAGTGTAAAAATCATTTGGAGTTGGACATTTCTGTATTTTACTTTTTTCCTGTTTGATCTTATGAAATATTCTAATAATCTGATATAGGCCTACTGGATTTCTGTTTTTCATGATCTAAGCCATGTGAATTGACATCAAAACATGAAATGCATCATTTTAAAATTGTATATGTAACATTATAAATATAACAAACATGACAGTTTACATGTTTACATTGTTGAATGGAATTATAAACAAAAATGAACATTTTCGTTCATTTTTAACTTTTTTGAGATGCACTGTACTACTCGAGTGAAGTGTCGACTCCGTTTCTAAGCGTAGTCAATCCAGAGTTGATCACAATTTAGAGTCGATTCCGCGTGATTTGATTCACTTTACCAGCACACAGTCGTCGAATGTTTGCTTTGTCACAACAAACAACTTCTGTCACAACAGTCATTAAAAATACAAACATTATTTACTTAAATAAACAACAATGCAAGTTATAGTTTTTGCTATTGTAATAGAAACGTGCTTATATTAAATAAACGTCGACCAAGTGGAACTGAGACCAAAAACCTTTTAACAGGTTTGGTCCCTGTTAGCCCGGTAAGTTTATTAAGCTAACATACATTAATGTTAGCTTTGTACATTACATTATTTATTTACCTGCCACACGATATAATTAACGATTAAAATAAGACAATATATTAAGAAAACGTTTCTTAAGCCACACATGATGTAAGGTCACAAAGTTCTATATTTCTAACTAGTTCTAGTCAGCAATACAAATGACTTAAACTAGTGTAGAAGACTTTTATGTAAGAATGGGTTATATTGAATGCCCTATTGGGGCGCTGTAATATGTTATTGTTTGTGTGTGAAAAGGAGGAGAGAAGAAGAAAGTAAAGTTCGTGCTGGTTCATGTTCACTCTGTGTCCGTGTGCGCTCATTCTGTTACTAACTTTTATGTGGTTAAACGAACCCTCTAGAAAGCTCGGTTACATTGGTGGCAGCGGTGTTTCTTTCTTACGCGTTTCGGACTTCTGTGTAACAGTGCGCGGTCGCGTTTTATGCTGTTAGATGCAGTTAGCTTCTTCAGTGTAGTTAGCTTTTTAGCTCATACGTGCGCGCGCTCCAACATGTGGATGGACGATATCGGCGCGTTTAAGTGCAGCCCTGGAAGCGGCAGAAACAGCGTTTCACACGGTGGATTAAAAATAGAACTACCTGCTCCGTTTACTGGAGACGGGAAGCAGAGCTTTCTCAGCTGGGCGAGACAGCTGGAAGTTGCAGTCAGAGCGCTAACTGAGGGTGCTACTGAATATGACTACGAGCTAGTAAGAATTCTTCCTACACGACTGGGTCAAGCTGCGTTTTTACTTTGGGACAGTTTTCCTGCCGGGGTGCAATCAGATTATACTGCAGTTAAGGAGAGACTAAACGAGGCTTTCGGGCAGAAACAGTTTTTGGACCGTTTCAAAGCTAACTTGGCTGCCCGTTTGCGGGTTCCTAACGAGAGTCTGGAAGTCTATGCTGCAGACATTAACAGATTGGTGCAGGAGGCATTCCCAGAGTATGGTGATGTGGCGCAGAGACAAGAAAAATTTCGTCGTTTTCTGGCAGGACTGGACCCATCACTCAGAGCCAAATGCTACGAGCAAGGTGCAACTGATTTGGAGGAGGCCCTGATTATAGCAGGACGATGTGAAAATGCCAGGGAGTCCTTAAGAGCTGACTGTGTGAGTGCCTACACTGACAATCACATTGCTAGAGAACCAATGACTGTACATTCAGTGTCTGACAGCAGTGGTCTGAGGAGAGCGGTTGATAAGCTTAGTGAGGATTTGTTTACATTACGACTGGAAATGAAGGAGATGCTGGAGGTAAACAGGAGGTTACAGACCACAGCGTGGGGTGCTGGGGTGCTGAGAACAGGCGTGGTTTTCGTTCACTTTCTCGTTCCTGGTGCACCTGCAGCTGCAACGAACGGGGATGTCAGTCTTGGGTGAGTCCAGATCAACAAAGGGGCCGGTCGCCAGACCGCCAAACCCAGCGTAAGACTGATTACAGCTCAGACATTCGGCATCAGGACCAAGTGCAGCCATCCTTTTCTAGGGCAGCGGGTCGGCGGAGCCCAAGTCCTGGGTGGCGCTCTCGTGGGGAGGAAGATCAGACACACCGTTCTGTGCGTTTCCAGTCACCTCAACGTGATCGCGGTGCCACTCAGCAGGGAAACGGGCGGTAGCTGATGTCAAGGCCCAGACGTCAGCTTCTACACTAAGGGGCCAGTCAATTCAGCACGTCCCAACAGACACGGTTAATGTTGATTTTTGTGAAGGGAGCACTGATAATCCTACATCCTATGTAAGAGGGGTGGTGGAAGGAAATGAAGTGTTAATGCTAGTAGATTCAGGGGCTTCTGTTTCACTTATTAGCGCAGCATTTCGTATGTCAGTCCCTGCTCTGCGTAGCCGGCCGTTAATCAAAACCTATGTAGGCTCCCGTGCTGTGAATGGACAGATGTTGGACACGTTGGGTACTATGAATGTGACTTTTAGGCTGGGGTCAATGATGTGGCAACACATGTTCCATGTTCTTAGGGAATCTACTCAGGCAGTACTGTTAGGCCTGGATTTTCTGGTGAGAAATCATGCTAAGCTAGATTTGGACATGGGGGTTCTAAAACTGTGGGACACTCAGGTGCCCTTTTTGCGGAGTGCGGAAATGGTTCCTGAGTGCTGTAATGTTTCTCTGGCCCTAACAGTTACTGTACCTCCCCTTAGTGAGACGCTAGTGCCAGTTAACGTATACGCTCCTAGCACTTCTGATATGACATCGGTCACTTTCGAGGGTTACTTAGAGCCTAATGTACCCGAGACTACTGGGGTAGTGATTGCACACATAGTTACCAGTGTCAAGGATGGTGCCTCGGTGGCCCGTGTGCTGAATCCAACGACAGAGGGCATAGTACTGAAAAAAGGGGTGCACTTAGGGGAGCTTTACCACATTAAGGATGCAGAACTGGCGCCACTTTACCAGCCAGGGGAGGCAGATATGGGGATTTTACCATCCGACTCCCTTCCTGTCACATTGGATGAGTCGCCCATTACAACCCAGCAGCGTGCGCAACTAACAACACTTCTTAAAAAGTTTTCAGGGGTTTTCAATGTCTGTGATGAGAATGCGGCCAGATGCAAACTTGTAAAACACCACATTAGGACAGGGAATCAACCCCCAGTCAAGCAGCGTGCGTATCGTACATCTCCAGACAAGCAGGCGGAGATTGAGCGTCAGGTGGCTGGTCTGCTGGCAGATGGTGTCATTGAGGAGAGCTGCAGTCCTTGGGCCTCTCCGGTAGTCCTCGTAAAGAAGAAAGGGGGCGATTGGAGGTTTTGCATTGATTATAGGCGACTTAACTCCGTTACTATTAAAGATTCCCATCCTTTGCCCCGGGTGGATGACAACCTTAATGCTCTTGCTGGCTCCGCCTGGTTTAGTACGCTCGACTTCTCCAACGGCTACTGGCAGGTGGAAATGGCCGAGGAGGACAGAGAGAAAACCGCCTTTACTACTGGTCGGGGTTTGTATCAGTGGAGATCTATGCCAATGGGTCTTACTAACTCACCTGCAACTTTTCAAAGGATGATGGAGCTGATTCTCAGGGGGCTACCATGGCACATATGTATGGTATATTTAGATGACATATTGATCTATGGCCATACATTTGAGGATCATCTTAGGCATCTGGAGGAAGTTTTTTTACGGATCCAATCGGCCGGGCTGAAACTGAATGCCAAGAAATGTCACCTTGTGAGAGAGCAGGTGGCATTCCTGGGCCATGTAGTCTCTAGTCACGGTCTTCAACCAGACCCTAAGAACACAGAGAAGGTAAAGTCCTGGCCCACTCCTAGCTGCCCTTCTGAAGTCAGGGCTTTTGTGGGATTGTGCTCATATTACCGGCGTTTTGTGAAAAATTTTGCCAAGCATGCAGCGCCTTTGCACCACTTAGCAGGGAAAAATGTGCCATTTGTATGGACTGGGGAGTGTGCTGCAGCATTTGAGTACCTTAAAGGGGTGCTCACCTCTGCTCCTCTGGTGACATTACCCAACTTTTCTATCCCTTTTAAAATTCACACAGATGCCTCTAAGGAATCTGTGGGGGCGGTGTTAGCACAGGACATCAATGGGAGAGAACATGTTGTGGCCTACGCCAGCCAGACACTCACTCAAGTGCAAAAGCGGTGGTCCACTTTTGATAGGGAACTCTGGGCTGTTGTATGGGCTGTCCGAGAGTTTAAACATTATGTGGGGCTGTCCAAATTTACCATCATTACGGATCATCGCCCTCTGCTGGGCTTGCGAAGCATGAGCATCGATAATGACCCAACTGGGCGACGAGGCCGATGGGTGCTGGAGCTGGACCCATTTAACTGGGTCATGGTCCATAAGGATGGTTCCCGCCACATGAATGCGGATGCACTGTCTCGCCGTCCTCTGACTCCAGACAGACCAACATTGAAGGAGCAGACGACTGGTGTACATTCTGTGGATGACAGCCCACACTGTCACTTGGCTGATGCAGAACCAGGTTTGGACAGAAGTTTGATTTATTCACTTTCCCATGACGGCTCAGAAATGGGCTCATTACAGCGGGAGGACCCGGATATTGCCAGAGTGTTAGCCTGGATTGAGAGAGGTGTTGGGCATCCACCACGTCGGCGGGTACAAGGAGGTTCTCTCAACCTTCGAAAACTGTGGACAGAATTTAGTCGTCTGTCTATTGTTGACGGGTTGTTGTGTCGTACCGTGCGTGGGTCTCCAACAGGCGAGCAGCAAGTGCAGGTAGTAATTCCCCAGGTCCTGGTGCCCCAACTGCTCCAACACCTACATGGTGGACCTGTTTCTGCCCATTTCTCAGCTGAGCGTTTGTGGGAAAAAGCACGACAAACATGCTACTGGCCTTCCATGCTACGTGACATTAGGCGCTGGTGTGAACAGTGCGAGGCTTGTCAGACACGTAAATCCCCTGTGCCACAACATCGGGCACCTATGGGGGGGTTGCCTGTTAGTCGGCCTCTGCAAAGAGTGGCTGCGGACATTCTAGAGCTGCCAGTGACATCCAAGGGTAATAGGTATGTTCTTGTAGTGGAGGACTACTTTACCAAGTTTGTAAATCTGTACGCACTCTCAAACCAGACAGCACAATCAGTGGCCCAATGTCTATTTGATGACTATGTTCTGTTACACGGTGTTCCAGAAACCTTGCATAGCGATCAGGGCCGTCAGTTTGAGGCGGAGGTAATTCAAGGGCTCTGTCGGTTGTTGGGGATTAAGAAAACCCGCACCACGGCCTATAATCCCAAGTCAGATGGCATGGTGGAGCGCCATAACAGAACGCTGATTGATCAGTTAGCCAAGCAGCTGCTTTCTTGTGGGGGTGAGTGGGACAATTTTTTGAAACAGTCTGCTTTCGCTTACAACACGTCCAAACACAGCAGCACTCATTTCAGCCCTTTCTTCCTGATGCATGGCCGTGAGGCACGGGTTCCTGTTGATGTGCTGGTACCATCCACGTTGCTGGGGTCTCAGGGGCTCGGGTCCCACACCCAATTCGTATCATCTCTGGTGCAGCGGCTTGAGAGGGCCTTTGGGACGACTAGGCTAAATTTGGCTGAGGCTCGAGAACGTCAGAAAGTGTACTGTGATGAAGGGGTCCGGCACCGTCCGTATGTAGTGGGTAGTTTAGTTTGGTTAAATAATCCCACAGAGAGTCGTACTAAGTTGGCACCACATTGGAAGGGCCCTTATCAGGTTACACAGGTGATGGAGTCAGGTGAGGAATTCGGCCTAACCTACACTATTACTAACCCTATGGACCTGGGGGAACATGTTCAGGTGGTTCACCATAACAGGTTAAAGCCATATACGCTGCCTCTGCCTTCTGTGCCCTCTTCTCCAAATCATTCGTCCCCAGCGGCCCAGGCTCCTGCCACACAGCCAGCTCTTCCAGGTTTAGGTGGCTTATCTAATGTTCTGCAGGATGGTCTGGGATTATCAGAGTCCAGGGCTGCTATGTCCCGCACTGGACGTGTCCTGCGTGCCCCATCTCGCTTTCAGGACTTTGTTATGTATTAAGTAGGGTTGAATATATGGGGTTGTATTGGGGCTATGTGCTGTTGCCACTTTTCTGCCCAGTTTTTGGTATGTTTTCAATGTACATGTTTTGTTTTCTTGAAAAAATAAATAAATAAATAATAAAAAAAAAAAAGAACAAAAGTGGACAAACTACAGGTGACATGCTCAGGTGCACTAGGGATTTTGTTAATGATGCACTAATATTTAGTGTTTATTTTGTAATTTTTTTTTTTTTTTTTTTTTTTTTTTTTTTTTTTACTACAGTTTGTGATTTTGTTTAGTAATGAGCATGGTATAAACGAGGACGTTTATAGTTGAGGGGGGGACGTATGTAGAAGACTTTTATGTAAGAATGGGTTATATTGAATGCCCTATTGGGGCGCTGTAATATGTTATTGTTTGTGTGTGAAAAGGAGGAGAGAAGAAGAAAGTAAAGTTCGTGCTGGTTCATGTTCACTCTGTGTCCGTGTGCGCTCATTCTGTTACTAACTTTTATGTGGTTAAATGAACCCTCTAGAAAGCTCGGTTACACTAGCAAAGGCATTAAGTTTTAGTATATGTTACACCAAACTTTAAAAACATCACTAACAAATATGAACAAATGCATTTATAGGAACTATGCAAATAATTTTGGAATTTGTAACTGCCATATATTGAACTCACTGTGTAAGAAATTATCAGTAATGTTTATTAATCATATCTTTTTATGCTTATAAATAATATTTGATTAAATACTCAAAAGCCTGTATGTTTGTACATTTAAATGCATTAGATATATGTTAAATAGAGATGGCAGAATGCCTGCTTCTCCCACTGTACACTAACAACAAAGAAACATTCAGACCAAGCTGTTTGTAATTACAAAACTATTACAAACCTAACATAATACATGATTTGTTATTACTGCGATCCACAGTAAAGTATTTATGCACTACTTGGCCAACAAAAAATACCTGAAAGCCTTCAAGTAATAAATAAATAAATACTGCAGTTTCAGCTGGCAACCATTGTTTTAATATTACCCAATGCAGTGAGAAGCATCTCATTCTTAAACAACAAATTGGCCTCAAACAAGCAAAGGAAACAACTCTGGAGATTAGAGACATTACCGGAACTGTCCAAACTTGAAGGATAGTAGTGAACCATCAAAGTTATTCAGATTTACCTTATTCCAGAGTTAATAGTGTGTCAGAGTAAAAAGGGTAGTGCCTAAACTGATGCACCCTCAATTACACAGAGCTTACTATATAAGCGAGGAGGGCACGGTGGCTAAGTGGGTAAAAAGGTCCTGGGTTCGATCCCCAGGTGGGGCAGTTCAGGTCCTTTTTGTGTGGAGTTTGCATGTTCTCCCTGTGTCCATGTGGGTTTCCTCCCACAGTCTAAAGACATGCAGGTGAGGTGAATTGGAGACACTGAATTGTCCATGACTGTGTTCGATAAAACCTTGTGAACTGATGAACCTTGTGTAATGAGTAACTACCGTTCCTGTCATGAATGTAACCAAAGTGTGAAACATGACGTTAAAATCCTAATAAACAAACTATAGAAGCTTCTGGAGGCGGTGCTATAATCTGGCGTTGTTTTAATTTGTCAGGTCTAGGCTCAGCAGCAACAAATGTGGCAATAAAATGAAGTCAGCTGACTACCTGAAAACTGAATGACTGGGTTTATCCTATCAACGGATTTGTTCTTTCCTAATGGCACGTGCATATTCCTGGATGACAATGCCAAGAGTCATTGGGCATAAATTGTTAAAGAATGGTTCAGATAGCATAATAAATCATTTTCACACATGCATTGGCCACCACCAGAGGACTGATATTATTCCCAGCTTTTGGAAAGTGCTGGAGGAGATTTTTTGGAGTGGTTCTACATTCCAAATACTTAGCCAACTCTGAGTAAAAATAAATGTTATGACTTTGCATAAACAATGCTACAGCCAATGCATGCTGTAATAAAAGCTAACAGCAGTCCAACAAAATATTAGTGTGCATTTTTTTAAACTTGAATAATAATCACACTGATCATTGTTTATCTGATAACAATATGGTTGTTCAGTGCATCTCTTTTTTTACACTGAGTTTGGTTATTTATTGTTACTACGCAAGCTTACTCATGAGTATTTGTTTAATTTACCATAGTTCATGGTGGCTCGGCTCGGTGGGTAGCACTGTTGCCTCACAGCAAGAAGGTCCTGGGTTTGATCCCCAGTTGGGGCGATCTGGGTCCTTTCTGTGTGGTTTGCATGTTCTCCCCGTGTCTGCATGGGTTTCCTCCGGGAGCTCCAGTTTCCTTCCACAGTCCAAAGACATGCAAGTGAGGTGAATTGAAGATACTAAATTGTCCCTGACTGTGTTTGACATTAAATATGTAAACTAATGAATCTTGAGTAATGAGTAACTACCGTTTCTGTCATGAATATAACCAAAGTGTGTAAAACATGACGTTAAAATACTAATAAATAAATAAATAAATGTATGATAAAACACAAAATTTTAAAGTGTTTTTAATTGTTTAAATAAAAAAGTATTGAGACAATGGTGACGTGTACAAAACAGTTATCTTACTGTATTTTTCCTTGAACTGTTTTTTTTGTCGTTGCATACAGAACTACGGTTTTAAATCTGTTATTTTTTAAACCAAATCAGACTAAACAAGCCCAGTAATTCAAAAAAATCGTAATAACATTTTGTGTATAATAACCCTTTTATCTCTACAATTCATCATTTTTTATTATATCATAGAACGCGCTCCCACAAGAGGTCACTGTTTTCCTTATGTTTTTGTGTTCTGCTCATGTTTATGTTCCACACTGAAGAACCAGGTTTCATTTAAACTTAAATGAAAACTGCAGCAAGGTAGGTCTCATTTAATTTTCATAAACAGCCTTATCCTGGTCAGGGTAGCAGTGGGTCTGGTTTCACCGGGTATCACTGGGTGCAAGGCAGGAATATTAGGCCTAGTGTAGCCTAGTGGTTAAGGTACCGGACTAGTAATCAAAAGATCGCTTGTTCAAGCCCCACTACTACCAGGTTGCCACTGTTGGCCCTTAACCCTCAATTGCTTAGACAATATACTGTCACAATGTACTGGCTTTGGATAAAAGTGTCTACTAAATGCAGAAAATGTAAATGTAAATGAATTTCCTGGACAGGGTCCCAATCACAGGCCTTCTCTAGTCAATCATGTATGTGTAGACGCCCAGCCGGTCAATAGCGCCACTGAGATTCGAACGTTCAAACCTAGATTTCAGCGGTAGTGGGATCTCATAATAGGCCGTAGCACCCCCCAAGTGCCTGGTGAAAACGTGTGATATGTCCTATAATGCAGTCCCACTAAGATCATCACTTGTGATGGTTGAGAAATAAAATGCTTGATTTTGCAGTATTTTTTTTGCATTATTTATGACAATTAATTATTAGTTTTTGTCATATTGTTAAAATGTTAAAATATATGATTGTTATTTACACTATTGACTGGAGGTAATTCATGACCAGGAGCTGACTGGCCCTTTCTTTCAGGGTAAATGAGACAACATTCTGGTTTTACTTATTAAATATGCTACACTTGCCAATTTGTTGTGAGCCAAAGTGAATAGCTTGATTTGATCTGCTCAGTGGATAAGAAAAGTTTTAAAATCAATTTTAAATTGTGAGTACATCATCAATATTAATTTATATTTGTTTACAAGGTACAGATTGAGAATTGCTTATTTCTGGAAGCATTTCCAGAGACTTACGATTCAAGTGCAGAAATAGTAGTGGCACATTTGTGAGTCTGGTAGATATTGCGATTATTAGATTAATTTCTGTGAATCAGCAAATACGTAATTTTTGAGCCACTGATTTTTTATTTAATTTCTTTTTTTTTTTTCAACTGGTCCTGTATTTCAAGGTCACAGGTACACCAGTGTTTAGTTGCTGTCTCTTAGTTTCTGTCCTCTCCCTCAGACATAGCCAATCATGTCTGTGTTGATGCCCAACCAGCTTAGTGTGCCACTGAGATTCAGCAATAGTGGGCTATCATGATTAACCGCCACACTAGCTAATTAAATTATTTTTCTTTTCTTAGTATTGCTCCCCCTGTTGGCCAGTCCTGTAAGATTAAAGGCTACTCTGTCAAGGGGCTGAGTGCAATTAAAAAACACAGGAAAGGGTTTTTGTTGTGGCTTGTTATGAGGGATTATATAAAGTTAAGTCAGTTAGTATATACATTTCAGGAAAAGCTGGAATATTTGGCTATTTACATGGAATAAAAATAAATAGTATGCCAGAATTTTAAAAAGAAGTTGCATTTTTTGTTCTTGAAGGAAAAAAGTGATAGAAGCTGGATCCTGGACCCTTTTTTTCTCCTAATTTTAGCACATCCAATTTCTACCCGTCAATCATCCTCTCACTAATGCTGGTCCCTGCTCCTGATTGGGGAGGACGAGGCTGCTCCACGCCCCCTCCGACACGTGCACAGCAATCGAACATCTTATCACCTACACTTGACGAGTGCAGTGCAGTACAGCGCTGTGTACGGAGAGCCACACCCTCTACCGCACTCCTTTCCCATCTCCGTGCAGGCGCCACCAACCAGCCAGCAGAGCTCGTAATCACACTAGTCTGAGAGAGAGTCCCCATCCGGCTTAAGCCCGGCCCTATCTGAGCAACAGGCCAATCGTTTTTCATGTGGCCGCTCAGCCTCAGCCGGCAGGCAGGGCCAAGATTCGATACGATGTATTCGAGATCTCAGCTCTGGTGAACAGCGGGTGTTTTTACCGCTGCGCCACCTGAGCAGCGAAGCTGGATTATTAATGCCATCCAACAGGATACAAACGAATATATTCCACAGACTGTATTTTCATTAACAATCAATGCACTGTCTAGTTTATATTATGATATTTATTCCTGATGGCTATAGGGCGGCACGGTGGCCTCACAGCAAGAAGGTCCTGGGTTCGATCCCCAGGTGGGGCAGTCCGGGTCCTTTCTGTGCAGAGTTTGCATGTTCTCCCCGTGTCCGTGTCCTCCGGTTTCCTCCCACAGTCCAAAAACATGCCACCAGGCTAATTGGAAACACTAAATTGTCCTATAGATACCTAACCACTAGATGCACAAACCAGTGCATTGTAGTGCCGGTCCCAAGCCCAGATTAAATAGGGAGGGTTGTGTCTGGAAGGGCATCTGGCGTAAAAATATTGACAAATCAATGCGGTTCATGATCCGCCGAGAGCCGACCCCGCAACCGAACGGGACAAAGGCCGAGGAAGAAGAAGAAGATTCCTGATGGCTATAATCTTTAATTGCATGATGCAGAAGCAGTGATATTGTTATGAGCATTATACATTATTTTTAAGTTTTTAAAGGAAATTGTTACTGTTTTCTTGTAATAATGACTTTGCATACAGACTATGCTCTCAATGTTGTTTATTACATGCTCGTTACCTATTCATATTTGTTGTTTTTAAGAATTCAAGGGCATTTGTGCACTTTTGCAATCACACACACTGAAACTGCTGAAAATGATGCTTTATCCTGAAAGCTGTCAAAACCTACAGCAAGGGGATTGACACTATAGCAAAAATGATTTGAGCGACTGGTAGAAGGGAACACTTCAGTGTCGTCCACTGCAGCACACACTCATCCAGCGCGAAGTGATTTGACAGTAGCGGGCTGTTTCATTTTCTCCTTGGAGAGAAAGTTATCATTGAGTCACCTTGCTGCATTGTGAGCCTCTGGCTCAGGCGAGAGAGGGAGCGACAGAGAGAGAGGGAACTAAGGCAATCAGCAGCTTCAGTATGCAGACACGCAGGACTGCAAACCAGTACCTCGGTAATTAGCAAGAAATATATGCATGAAGGAAGGGATAGAGTGGTAATCAAGAACATTAATTAAGACTAATACATAAATCGTGGGATGGAGGTCAAAAAATGTTAATGTGGAATAGATGAGAAAAGGATTATTATTTGAAATTGAATTTAAGTCTCACTATTCGCCATTCACTTCGATTTGTTCTCTGTCCCAGTCTTTAAGGCACATCTTTTTTATTCAGGCCAGTACATTTCCAATGTTTTGCTGTCAATCTCTTGCTTTCCCATACACCTCAACTAAAGCTCCCGACTTTGAGTCACTCCAGCCAACTACAGCTCAGACCTTTTTCAAAGGATAAAAAGACAGGGATATTGCTGCAATTAAATGTTTATGCAATGGCAGCTTTCTGATTTTGTAGTACATATATATTATGTACAATTGCATTCAGAAATATTCAACTCCTCACAAAGAAAGAAAGAAAAATGCAAATCATAGTTTTTGGCACAGTTTTTATGCTGTATGCAACCCTTCATATTTTTTTGCACCTCCTAATCCTCCCTCCCTCGGTCATTAGCCAATCATGTCCATGCAGACAACTGAAGATTCTCAGCAGTAGTGGGCTAGCATACATTATTGCTGTGCAACCCATGTTTTTATCAGTTTATTCCAAACCGCACACTACATACCAACTAGTGTACGTCTAAAGAGTTCATTACAATTTTGACACGTGTACCCTGATTACTTGTGCCATGGGAGCCACAGTTGCAGCGGCAGTGTGGAGAAACCCTGGCCAACCTTCCGTCTTGACAGGGATAACTGCATATGTTGTTTGCTTAGTTGGGCCAGTTACACTGCTGCACTATTTGCACCGCAAAATACACATTAAAACATAGATGTAATACTAAAATGGTCAAATTAAATAATTGTAATTATTCATGAAACAGTATATTAATACTCTCTAACTATCAGAGGGACAGGTCTACTGAGGTTTTGTACGAGCATTAAGATGGTGACACATTGTATTTTGTTGGTGACTCTTAAATAGAAGTATTTTTTTGCCCTTGGCTTTGTTTATTTTAGAGCTGAAGGACCTTTCCAATTATCAATTAGACATTAACTCAAATTTATGATATAGTACTATTTTACCCCTTTTCCACCAAAGAACCATGGTTCTTGAACCGGTTCTGTTCAGGTTTCTCTGAACCTTGGTGTTCTGTAGAGAACCGACGCGCGTTTCCACCAGTTTTTGAGAACCAAGCAGCGTCATCATCGGTGGGCGTTACATACTAAGAGTTAAGAGAAGTAATAACATGGCGGAGTGTGTGGATTATGTGCGAGCATTTGTGCTGCTGTTACAGATGTTTGTTTTTATGTAAAAAGCATCAATCTAACTATCGGTGATAAGAAGACGTGACATGTTTGTCTCAGTTGTTGTTTTCTGTAGTTAATTAACGTGAGAGGAGTTTTGCGCTTCGTTTTCACTGCGACTCTCGGCACAAATAGCCGATTTGCTCAGCGCTCGACTTGAGCGATAAAACATCATTAAAGTTCCACAACACGAACATCCATCTGTGTGAAATAAACATCAAATCCACTCTAAAATACAACATGTATCTGTGTTTAACTGTATTCACTTCACGTGTGGTGTTTATGCAGCTCGGGGAGTTGAAAAAGCTTTTCAACTTTTATTTCGTAATATCACACAATTCACCTTTTTAAAGGCGCTTTGAAAATATAAGCGGCAAACTGGCTCAAAATGTAATCAGGAGAACTTTAAAAGATAAAAATGCAGCATTAAGCTCCATACGAGACACCAGCTGACGCCATTGTTGCTAACGCGCTATGCTGTACAACATGACATGCCCACTGACGGACGTCATGGTTCGGGCTGAAAAACCAAGTATTCTGTGGTGCCAGACTGGCCCGCTAGTTCACTGTCTGGAACCTCTTTTTTCGGTGGAAACACGCGGAACCGATTCAAAATCAAGTTCGGGAACCGGAACGGGCTCCGTGCCGCGTTGGTGGAAAAGGGGTATTTGTGAAGCGGTGATAGAAAAGGTTGCTTTTGTTATATTTTTCAGTTTTTTTTTTTAATTGAACAACATTCCCTTCACACAGACGATCTGATCCAACTTTCATTTCCACATTTTGACCTGAATAAAATCTCTCTTCTGCCATGCATAGCAGAGGATGAAAATAGTAAAACCATTCTGTAAAGCCGATTTGAGAAATACAACACAGCCCTAATGATCTGTCAGCAGGGCTGGACTGGGAACAAAATTCAGCCCTGGACTTTTTTCTTCACCAGCCCACTACAAGCACATCGCGCCACACATATAATAATAATAATAATAATACATTTTATTTATATAGCGCTTTTCAAGATACTCAAAGACGCTTTACATAAGACAAATAATCAAAACAAATACGTACATACACCATACAAATCATAGTACAAAATCAAAATAGTACATCAACATCAAGAATAATTAAGATAAAAACAAAGAGAGCAGCATAAGACAGTTCATTAAAAATTAGCTAAATTATGAGAGAGAACAACAAATATAGAACAATTTCTTAAAATTAGACAGAAACAGGACAGATTTACATGCAATCAGGAAACTGAAAACTTTACAAGTTTTAGGATCTAGGACTTCACATTTCACATATCACCCCCTAATCAAATGTTAGATGATTGATTTTAATAGTTTTCATCTATCTTACCACTAAAGTTATTAACTCACTATAATAAAAATTAAAATAATAAAAACATAACTACAAACAATTATATATATTTCCAACTTTCCTTTGGGATTAATAGTTCTATCCATCTATCACACACATAAAATTTACAATTTCTTAAATGGTTCTATTGGATTTCCCCATCCTGTTTCATTAAACCGCAAGAAATAAAATTAAACCTTTCTTTCATTTAACCTTTAACATTGGTAAATATGCTTTTTTCGCACTTTTATTCACACGTGATTCACGTTTGTTCCAAATTAGTGCATTGCTCCGATGAGCAAAGAAATAAATCGCATGTGTAAATACTTTACATGTTGACAAGGGAAATTAACCATGTGAGCTATGCACATAATCACTCTAAAAAATGTCCTGAACAGCTGCATTTTCCTTTCTGTATTATAGAGTGTTTACTTTTTCTGAAGAGCAGAGACTAATGGTACCGTCTCAAATTATATCCACGGCCCTATGTAGTGCACTTGGACATGACATCATAGAACTTTTACAAAAATCGTCCTTAAAACAGCTGCTTTAAAGCCCCTGATATCCAACAGTAGCTTAGATAACTACTTATTAATCATTCAGTGACTGTTAAAAGAAATGTTTTGTACTGTTAGAAATGTTTTGTACTGTTAGGAAGTACCCTAAGTAGGGCATAGGCGACATTTGAGATAGGCCCACAGTCTCTTCTTAAACGGCGTTACTAACGAGGCCGAGTCACCGAACACTAACTTTTCCTTTTCTGCTCTCTGGATATGCTGTAGTTCCTCACTGCCAAACAGGTTGTCCAGTTTCCTGCACTTTTCTGCATCTGCTTGCAGCTTTTTCTGTGTTTTATCACGGGATTTTTCTGCTTACGCTTTTTCGACCCTTTCTCCATCTCGCACTCATTCTGGTGGTTGTGATTACGGTTTATCCTGGGGGAGGGACATTTCTGTGACTGGCCAATGGATATGCAGTGAGAATACTGTGGTGGGCCAATGCACACTTCAGGATTATTATTCAGGAATATTTAAAACAGAATTTATTTTTCACTCTCTCAGCGGCCCACAAACAGAGCGGCCCACCGGGAAAACTCCCGACCCTCCCGATGGCCAGTCCATCCCTGTCTGTCAGTATAGCAAGCAGTATACCAGCAGACACATTGTTAGTGACAAATGTATATGTTGTCAGATCTCCCAATCATAAGCATTATAATAGCATTGTGTGCTGAAAATTGTTGTAATGCTTGCTCAGTACAGAATCAGCGTTCAGTCTACGCTTGCTGAACAATGCCGATGCACGACTCATTTAATCAAAATAGACATTAATCAATAAAAGGCTCTGATAAAAATCAGGTCATAATTGAAACTGATTTTGTCAGCATCACAAAGCTTGTTATTAAGAGTTTGTCAATATGAGACATCCTCTCAGCAGTGTGCATCTTATTTTTTGTTATAGTCTTTCTTTTTGACACTGAAGGGTTGAATAGTGCAACATCATGCAGTTCTTACTGTTTGCTTTAAAGCCACATTTAAAGTGCACCAGGACAACAGGGGGACATAGCAGCAAGAGGTTTTCCCTCAGAGAGCTTTGAGTGATGAAATATTTATGCTGCTCTAAGGTGTTTGATGTTGATACACTACAGGATGGTGCAGGATGCTGGCAAGAACAATAAACTTTTAACTCCAAAGAGGAATCTAAGAAACTCTTTGGAGAAACGCCTCTGGAGATACTACACCAAACCACACACCTCTGTGTACGCAGTGATAGAACAAGTATGACGTTTTAGCAAAGAATAGACAAGAGAAATGTGGAATTAATGTGAGGCAGTGGTTCTCAACCTTTTTTTTCTTTTAGACCCCCCTATGTTAAAAAAAATCTGGACCCCCCTTGACGTGGGTTATGATATTATTCTTATGCTTTCAGTAATGATGACAAAAGGCATTGTTATTTGCATCAACAACTGAATCAGAATCTTTCATAGTCGCCATCCGTTGACCTTTGCACTTTTGAGTAAAACATTTGTCTATTCTCAAAGACCCAACATAGTCCATAGGCAGTTCAAAATAGATCTATATAATATCACAATAAATCTCCCATATGCCAATAGCCTAGTGATTTTCCTGTCACATCATGTGTGATTCATTTACTCTTCTCAATTAAATGCAATTGGACCCCTTCTAGGCTCACTGAGGGCCCTCCCTAGTTGAGAACCACTGTTTTGAGGCACACAAAATGTAAAGGCCAAAATGTAAAAAACATTAACACTCCTGTCTCAAGTACATTAGTCTAAAGTAATATATTTGCCAAATTGGACATCTTTACACTACAAAATTATTGGCATTCTCGGTTAAGACTGATCTTCCATCTGAATCAGTCAGGTCTGTCATACCAAGACTAACCCTCTTTTACAGTTGCAGTGTTTCCTCTAGAATTTTTTTTAGCAGCGGTGGCAGGCACCATCAACCCCCCACACACCCACGGCTCCCATCAGGTGCAGTGCAAAATTAATTAAACAAAAGTTTGTGTTAAAAATGAACACATTAGCCTTGACAGCACTGTTTTAAAGCTTGCATAAGCAATCAGTGCGGACCGTGACGTCATATGTGGGCGTGTCACAGTGTGGAGGCTGTGAAACCGCTTTTGCGCTGTTCTTTCATATTTTAAAAGTTCATCTGATTAAATTTTGATATTTTCAAAGTGATGAACTGTGTGATATGAGGCGGTAAAAGTGCTCTAGACAGTACGAACAACGCTTAACGTGAAAATAAAGCTTAACGTGACTTATTGTACTAAAACAACGACCGATGAAACACTGAGTTGTGTGCATCTGAGCCTTACTCACATTGTATTCCAAACCCTAGCTTTAATCCTATAGATTTTAAGGAAAGATTTGGTTTTATTCAATTAAACATGAAATATTTCTCAGCTAAAAAAATTTAATCAGCTAAAAATCTAAAAACTCAAACAGATTTTGTGATACTGCCTGAAAAGGTAGCCTTTAATGATTACAATCTTTTTATAATAGATGGAAATTTAAGAGGACGAGGTGTAGCCAGCTAAAACTAAATCTGGTTTGTCTGCCCTATTGTGAATGCAGTCACAGTGGAATAAGAATTTGAATTTTTGGCTCTGAAAGTGTGTACTGCGCAAAATAATTGTGATGGGATGGTACAGATCTCCTTCTGCTCCTTCGTCAGCTATTGACCAAATAGCTGATCTTTTACCCATTTAAAAAAGTTTGGATTATTATGGAGCTGATAAAATGGACAGTGAGTGTAGAAGCAAGGAGGTGGTTTTAATGTTATGGCTGATCAGTATATGGTGGTTAGAAGGAATTTCAAACATTGTCATGAGCAATCCTTCTTGAATGATCTTCAGGCAATATTCATTATAGTCCCAATATCCCAGATGCTGATTTAGCTTTTGACCATTACTGTAAGTGCTTTAAAGCTGTTGTTTATGAGCATGCTCATTTAAAAAAAAAATAAAGAATACAAAATAGGTCAAGTCCTGGTTCTCAGCAAAAATATCATTCTTGTTTAAAGAGAGAAGTAAAGCTTGGGCTTGGGCTTGGGCTTTGGCCAGGCATTCTAGGGAACCTGACCACTGGCTTGCTTAGAAGCAAAAACACACACAAAAAAGAAGGCTAAATCTAATTATTATCTGTCTTTAAATCCGTAATCTTTTTGATCCAGCTAAATTCTGGAAGGAATGTAATTCTATTAACCTTAATAAAGTAGTTTCTCTCATTTGGGTGTTTAATCACAGACTATAAGGACATTGGTGAACTTTTAATAAACATTTTGCATCTGCTGGCAACCTATATGTTCATGTTTATACTGTACCTTTTCAGTTAGTGATCACAGTTAATGATGTTGATACACAAGGTCTACTTCGCTTTAATGTTGTTCTCATCTAATGGCCTGGCTAATGCATTACCAGCTATAGATTTAATAAGAGAAAGGCTGCTTATGTAACTTATTTACACAAGGGAGGTGTTGCACCTGACCTCAGCAATTATTCAATCAAATGCCTTATCTTCAAACCATCATGCCTAGCAAAAATACTAGAATCTGTATTAAACAATCATCCTTATTCATCTCACTCAGTATGCTCTATTTCTGGATTTAGAGAAAAGCTCACCACTTTTTATTGCTGCCACTTTAAATGACATATTTCAGCTGCACAGCTTCTTTTATTGATCTAAAAGGGATCTGATACATTAATATTTATCATCCAATGCTTTAAAAAGGGATATGAATGGTTTCAGAGTTAACTAATGGAAAGACAGCAGTGTGTGTCTAAATTTATGTAAACTGCTCAATGCGTCCCACTTGGAGCCTGTTCTGTTTATAGACGATATTGTTTCTCCTGTAACTGGGTATTAATTTTATTTATATGCTGATGATAATGGATACTGATCTTGTACTGTACTGCAGACACGTTGCACTCAATAATTAGTTGAGTATAGTAATCAATAATCAGTTCTTAATGCAGATAAAACTAAATCATTTTATTAAAATGATTGATTCTTAAGATCTTATCATATGGAAAGAGCTACATATTATTAGTGGCTCTCCTGTAATCAGGTCTAAACTTTATTTATATGCTAATACTACTGGATACTGATCTTGTACTGTACTGCAAATACTGGACATTTTGCTGTTTAATTCCTTTAGCAGTGTTCTACAAGATACACATTTCACTCAGTAATCATGGTTACTTCTTAATGCAGATAAAACTAAATCAGTATATTAAATGATTGATTCTTAGGATCTCATCATATTGAAAGAGGTACAGATTATAAGTGGCTCTCTGTACATCCATAAGGGCGGCACGGTGGCCAAGTGGGTAGAACTGTCGCCTCACAGCAAGAAGGTCCTGGGTTTGATCCCCAGGCGGGCGGTCCGGGTCCTTTCTGTGCGGAGTTTGCATGTTCTCCCTGTGTCTGCATGGGTTTCCTCCCACAGTCCAAAAACATGCAGTCAGGTTAATTGGAGACACTGAATTGCCCTATATGTGAATGGGTGTGTATATGTGTGTGTGTATGTATTTGTGTCTGCCATGCGATGGCCCCGTATTACTGTGTGCCTTGCGCCCATTGAAAGCTGGGATAGGCTACGGCACCCCCCCGCGACCCTGATTGGATAAGCGGTTAAGACAGTGAGTGAGCGAGTGAATCCATGAAACCATACAAGTTTATAGTCTTGGATTTTGGAGTGATGAAATGAAAACTTTTAATTATCACATGACCAAACTTACAGTTAAAGGTTACTAAAATGGTTACTTTAATAGATCTTTAGATTTCTATATCTCTGCACTGTAGAAGGATGCTTATTGCTGCAAAGCTTATTGCTTTCCTCACAGTCTAGGACAGTTTTATACATGCATGCTTCAGATGTGGCTTTTATGACTTTGGACTTTGGAATAATAATGTTTGGTAGCTCTCTTTCTCTCTGTAAGGCATGATAGACACTAGATTTTATTCAGTTAGAACTTTCTACCCCCTTACATTACTTCATTGCTGTCTTTTAACTGTGTCTTTAAAGAACACGCTCAAGTAACTTAATTACGTTGCAGGTGCTGGCTGTTTTTAACTGAGCGTGGAAAATCCAGTTTTACACACCGAGCACCTGTAACCAGGCATAACATGCAGCACAATCTAAAGCTTACCTCATTTATTACCTCATTATTATTACCTCAATCTTACAACGGCATAGTTTTGATTTCAAAAATAAAGTCGTATAAGTTTCGATTTGGAGATTAAAGTCAAAATATTATGAGAATAAAGTCGAAATATTATGGCCAAAGAATGTGCATCGTCGTAGGCTTGTCAGTTCAGAGAAGCACGGGTCTCAGTACCTGGATCGGCATGCAAGCGCAGAGGGCAGCTTATAATGACTGTTATTGTGGTTATCCAATAACCCTTGATTATTTCTGGGTGGCTCTTTGTATTGTACACTTCCATCCACAGGACATGATGACTAAACCCGTCAAAGCAACCATTTATAGCGATGCCGTACGGCTTTAGTCTATCGTACGAGTCCATAAGGCTTGGTTGAAGTACTGCTGACGATGCAGACGTCGAGCGCACCGGTGGCGCACGTTCTTCTAAATAAACCCAGTTTATTGCATTGTCCTTATACTAATAACAAACTGGTGCTGATGTGCAGGAGATTGGGTATTTTTTTATTTGTGAAGCTGATATGAAAGTACAACAAATCATGAACATCCCTCATTTTAATACTAGGAGGTTGCTATGGCCATAATATTTCGACTTTAATCTCGTAATTATTTCGACTTTACTCTCGTAATAGTTTCGACTTTAATTTCGTAGTTATTTTGACTTTAATCTTGTAATATTTTGACTTTATTCTCAAAATCGAAACTTATACGACTTTATTCTCAAAATCAAAACTTAAAAAAATATTTTTCTTTAAAGTGTCCCTAATACACCGTTGTACAATCTAAATATTTTCATTTTGTTTTATTTTACTTCTGTCTGTTTTTCTTTTAGTTGAGTCATATTTTTTACATGTTAACTTTTATTTACTTTAATTTTTTTTAACTTTTATTTTACTTTTATTTTTTTTCATATTATATTTACTATAATACAACAATTATCCTTAGTTTCTTATTTGTGTTACTTGCTTATTATGGTCTTTTGTTTATCCATAATTGATTTTTACTTGGCTATATTGTAAATGAGGTTTACATCTTAATGTTTTTTCTGAGTTCAAATAGAGGTTGATTGATTTATTGATTGAGCTGAGTAAAAGGCTTTGTAAATGGCTTTGTCTTTGCGTCTTTTATGCAGCTCTGTATGCTTTTCTTCCAAACCTATGTAGCTATATTTATCACAGTATCATGACAGTTTCTCATGTTCAAAGGTCACTTACATTCAACGGCGGTTTCCAGGCTTGCCTTACCTGACTTGAGATTTCTTTGGATTCCCTGCATCTATTTACAATGTTATGCATGGTGGATGGTGAAATATCTACATTGTTTGCAATCTTGCATCAAGCAATCTGCTTTTTTAACTTATTGACAATTCTCTCACAAAATTTGGGGCATAGTTGTGCCACATGACCCATTGCAAAGACTGAGTCTTTAGTGGATTTTGCTTTTATACCCAATCGTGATACCCTCACTGGTTTCTAATTCATCTGCTTATTGTAGAATGCTTTTAAATAGTGTTACTAGAATTTTCTTTAAACTTTTCACTCTTATTTTGGCCCAAGTGTGTTGCATACAATTCAAAATGTGTTGATCTTTGCAAAATACAGTTACATTGGTCAGCTAATATAATTAATCTTGTTTTTATTACATTTTACAAAATGTATGTGAATTTTGTATAAATAATGCCACTTCAATGTCAACATGATATATAGAAAGCACCTGTTAGCAGTGGGTGGAGCTGCAATATTTAAAGACTGATAAGAATGTGTTCACAAACTTTTGGCCAGATAGTGTACTTTTAAAGGCTTTTATATACAGGCAGCTTGTCATCCAGGGCAAGGATAGCCCAGTGTTACTGACCAAAAGGTTCAAATCAAATACAGAATCAAATCCAAGCACAAGGCTGAACAGATGAGGATTAAAGAGCTTTGCGAAAGGCTTTTAATCCTCATCTGCTCAGCTCCATGCTTGAGTTTGTTTTGCTTCACTTGTAAGTGGCTTTGGATACAAAAGTCTGTCAAATGAACACATGTGAAAGTCAGGCAGGTTGTGCAACGACATTCACCATAAATAGAATCTCATTCTTGTGGGCATTTTTATTGTGTGTCTGCTTCCTTTGTCCTATGTCTGCCACACCCAAGTGATATGTTTGCCTAGGTGTGTATTTTTTATTTTTAAAAGTGAGAGTTTGTGTGTAGTAGCATCTTGCTTTTAAAAACTCGCCTTTATATTACTAAAAGAAATATTCAGTCATTATTTACAAGCTTGTTTGCACTTCAGGTGTAGCAAACAGACATAATTTAGGCTATTAAATTTAAATACACAAGTCAATTTTCTTGTCTTCATCAAGAAGACTGCACACATTAAGTGATTAGACATGCTTAGACCTAAGACTTTTTTAGACTGATTATTGACTGATGTAAGCTCAGTTTCCTGTGGGTTAAGTTGTCTAGGTAGTGCACTACAGATGGAAAGAAACATTTGAGTTCTGACGTGAATTTTGGGCCTCGTTTGATCTAAATAATTATTTTTTATATAATAATTATTATTTAGTCATGCTTGCAGTGGGTTCAGCCTCCCAGGAATCACTGAGCGTGATGCTGAAACACACGTGTAGTGAGTTTATTCAAGCACCCTTAAACTATCGCTTAAACTAAATATATCTGTGAAATATGTAATATTTTGTTTTACACAGAGCATTGGTTCACATTATCCCAAAATCTAGTCATTTCCAATTCCAGATTGTGAATCCACTGCTGCTTACACAAACCCCCCCCCCCAATCTGATCAAGTAGAGCTGATACAGAGAGCTCCACTGCTTACCTATTATTATTATTATTATGCCAATCAGGCACCGTAGGCAACTGTGCCATCCCTTCTCAGCACAGCACAACACACACACACACACACACAGTGCAGCTAATATCAACAGTTAAATAGGGAAAAAACAAATAACTTTCTCAATAAGTCAACTATTGCAAAATGGGCAAAATGTGATCTTTAATCACTAATCAGATGGACTTGTGACATTGGGGATTGCAAATAGATCTTAAGATGTTTCAGCTGGAATGTCTTACATTCTAACAATATTGAAGACCAGTGATGAAATTAAAATTGAGATACAGTATGTTTTTCTTGTATAACATTGTGCATTGCCATTCGTAATGCTGAGACTGTAAATATTTCATCTAGTGGTGAGTTTGTTGTTTGTGTTTGACTTTTACTCAAAAAGTGTGAAGACATTTTTTGTAACTAAAACTGAACTGAGGTATTAGGACCAAAGTACCAAAGTATGTGCTGGACAAAAGTGATTGGAATTTACTAAAAGTGCACCTGTGTAGTCAAATGCTGTATTGGTACAGCTGTATGTTAGACTTCTCTTAAACAATTCCTAATTTTAATAATGTTATTAGGCTTGTTAGGTTGTCTAAATATATTCACAACTTTCTCTTAAATTTCTGACTTATAGATAGATAGATAGATAGATAGATAGATAGATAGATAGATAGATAGATAGATAGACAGATAGATAGATAGATAGATAGATAGATAGATAGATAGATAGATAGATAGATAGACCAACCAGGCATAACATTATGACCACTGACAGGTAAAAAGAACAGCACTGATTATCTCTTCCTCACATCAACTGTTAGTGGGTGGAATATATTAGGCAGCAAGTGAACATTTTATCCTCAAAGTTGATGTAAAACTGCAGCTCTTGTGGGGTGTTCCCGGTCTGCAGTATCTTTCAAAAGTGGTCCAAGGAAGGTAACAGTGGTAAACCGGTGACAGGGTCGAGGGCGGCCGAGGCTCATGGATGCACATGGGAAACAAAGGCTGGCCCGTGTGGTCCGATCCAACAGACGAGCTACTGTAGCTCAGATTGCTGAAGAAGTTAATGCTGGTTCTGATAGAAATGTGTCATCGCAGTTTGTTGCGTATGTTGCGGGCTGCGAAAGGGGGACCAAGACAATTAGGAAGGTGGTCATAATGTTATGCCTAATCGGTGTAGATAGATACTTTTTTAATCCCGAAGGAAATTATAAGGTGACACCTGATTGTTTTTTTTGTTTTTTTTTAATTATCTATTTTTTCCCACTTTTTTCCCCCAATTTTAGTCGTGTCCAATTACCCTATTGTGTCCTCTATACTGATTCGACCCTTTTGCCGCCGACTGAGGACGCCACTCAACTGACCCGCACCCCCTCCGGCACGCAGTCAGTACAGCCTGCATTTTTCACCTGCACGAGCCGAGTTCATACACCGAGAGACACTGCGCACGGAGGGTCACACCCCCCTCAATGTAATTCCTCAGCCCTGTGCAGGCGCCGTCAGTCAACCAGCAGGGGCCGCAGTCGCACCGGTTATGAGGACCTATGCTCCGACTCTACCCCTAACCCTGAACAACAGCCAAACGTTGTTCATACTGCCGCCCAACCCAGTCGGAAAGGCAGAGCTGAGTTTCGATACGACGTATCTAGAAACCCAACTCTGGTGCGCTCGCGTACTTTACCTGATTCGTTTTTTATCCTAATTTTTTTGTTGTGCAATGCTCATGATTTGACCCAAGTGAGACCAGAGCTTCTCACTGGGTGGATAGAATTTAGGTTGAAAACACTGGACTATGACTTTAACATTGTGGTTCAATTTGTAGTGTCCATCTGATAAGGTAAGAAGTCTTGGTGTTGTCCTTGATAACCAGCTGACATTCTCTCCTCATATAGCCAACATGACAAGATCATGCCGGTTCCTCCTGTACAACATCAGGAAGATTCGTCCATTTCTCTCCAGGGAAGCTACCCAGATTCTGGTGCAATCACTTGTAATCTCACGGTTGGACTACTGCAACTCCCTTCTGGCTGGAGCTCCCATGTCCACGATTAAACCCTTACAGCTCATTCAAAATGCAGCTGCACGTCTGGTTTTTAACCAACCCAAACACTGCCACATCACCCCACTGCTACGTTCTCTTCACTGGCTTCCTGTAGCTGCACGCATTCAGTTTAAAACACTGACGCTCGCCTACAAAGCCAAAAATGGACCAGCCCCAAGCTACCTTCGTGGCCTAATCAAACCCCGCTCTGTACCACGCAACCTCCTAGCCTCTAGTCTCGCTCGACTTGAGCCCCCATCCAGGACTAAAGGAAGACAAGCATCAAGGCTGTTCTCTGTTCTAGCGCCGAAGTGGTTGAATGAACTTCCTCTGTCTGTCCGAACATCTGAGTCTCTTGCTGTCTTTAAAAAACGATTAAAAACCCACCTTTTTACTAAACACTTAGGCTGACTTGTACTTATTTACTAACATTTTGTTCCATTCTTTTCCATTTCAAAGGTTCTAACAGGTTTGAGCAGATTTGTGTTCTTTGACTGTTGTTTTCCTAAACTTGAGAAATGAAATGTTCACTATAGAAGCACTTCTGTAAGTCGCTCTGGATAAGAGCTTCTGCTAAATGCTGAAAATGAAAATGTGTCCCAACAGAACTTTTGATTTGTTGTCTTTTGCGAATCGATTCACTTTGTGGAGTCGTTTGAAGCAAACGATTCGTTCCCGCAGGTCTGGCGCCCATCTCATCTGTAGCACTGAGCTCGCTCTGCCCCTTTAACTACCGACGGCCGCTGGAGCGTCTCGGTTCACCCGGAGAAGAATGAAACAACAGTAAGGCGGAATCATGGCGGCTCCTCTCGGCCGGGACACTCTACCTGACCACTGGTCCTACGGAGTGTGCAGGGATGGCAGAGTCTTTTTCATCAAGTGAGTATTGCAGATGGCATACGAATCCTTAACGAAGCGCCGGGTAGCGCACTTTAGGTTTATTTTACCTGTATATGTGCGGTAACAGGTGTTTCCTTTTTGATTTCCAGCGATCAAACTCGCACCACCACTTGGCTCCATCCCCGCACCGGAGAACCTGTCAATTCGGGACACATGATACGATCAGGTACCAGATAGGACGTGTTTATTTCGTGATCGTGTGTGTAAACTTTGTAGCTCATTCATAAGAACGCTGGCACATTCTCACGCTGGTGCATTATGATCCGCACTCGGAACACACAGTGTCGTTTCCAAACTTGCGCTGCTTAATGCGATCCTGATCCTCGCTTATAGGAGTGTATCTGTGTGTGCAGATTTACCGCGAGGATGGGAGGAAGGATTCACCCTAGAAGGAGCAAGCTACTTCATAAAGTAAGAGCTTTTCTGTGTGTTTTTAGCCGGATTAAAGCGAATGCGCGCTAAAGTGGAGCCGCATTGCTTTCCGCATCGCGGCCCTCCAATGATCCCGCCAACAGCGTCACCAAGTTGCGCTTCACTAAACACATTACATTGTCAATCTGCAGCACTGCACGTTCTAAGCCGTGCCTAACTGATGTAGAGGTGCCACCCCCTGTACCCTGGCAAGATTTCTTACCGCTTTAAAGGTAAACACTCATCAAACCGGATCTGCCTACCTGCCGCTGTACACCTCCACCACTGATCAAGGCTGTATGGTGTTAAAATCACGTGTTGAGTCCAAGCCAAATCCAAAGTCCAAACGAGAAGTAGACTCAAGTCAAGTCAAGTCAACTTTATTTATATAGCGCTTTTGACAACAGACATTGTCTCAAAGCAAGTTTACAAAATCCAGGACCAACAGAAACCCCTGTTGAGCAAGCCGAGGGCGACTGTGGCAAGGAAGAACTTCCTGAAAATTACAGGAAGAAACTTTGAGAGGAACCAGACTCAGCAGGGCCCATCCTTCTTAGGTGGTCTGGAGGATACTTTAAATAAATTGGATTTACACAAATCATACAAACACAGAATTACATGAACTAAAAGTTATAACTGGCAGTAAATAAATGAACAAATAAATAAATATATAAATTATAAATATATAATATATAAAATAAAAAAAGTAGAGCGGGTTAAAACCAAGTTAATAAAGCAATAAGCCACAATTTTATTATATTTTATGTTGACCGCCGTTTTATAAAAGCAATAAGCCACTCGAGACCGTGCGTTACTGCGATTTTATCACGGGGAAAGATGTTTTGGCATGACGCGAAGTGGAGTGCCTAAAACGTCTTTCCCCGTGATAAAATCATAGCAGTGAATGAATAAAGAAGTACAATTAAACAATTGGGGAGATACAATAAGTGCGATCACAATTTAAAAATTATATTACTTACATGTAATTTACTTGTAACTTATATGACCCCCCCCCCCCCCCCTTTGTAGATACTTGCTTGATGTTTAAATTTGGTCTGGGTGGCCCTAATTCTTTAGTTGCTAATTTATCCTGATTACTACGATGACTGAATGGCATTTCCCTTAGTTGCTCTGAACTGAGGTAATGGTAGTCATGGTGACGAGATCGCTACACCAGGTTACGTGTGACGCAAGCACGTAAGTGCGAGCCCTCCCGGAACCCATTCAGATTGTATTGCAGCGTCTGCAGTTCGAAAAAAAAAGAGCCTTAAAGTTTATGAGAGCAATCCGGGGCGATTTTCAATCAGACTGAAATTGCCTCAAAAGGGGCGGTACTGTACGGAACACAACTCGACGCTGATTGGACTACGATATTCAGAGGCAAGACAGACTGTCCAGAACAGTCACAGCTGTGATAGAAAGATTTCTTCCCTTTCGCTCTTGGTGGTGCGTCACCTGATCGGCCTAAGGAACGAGCCGCCCCTGGTTCTGAAATGTGTCTGTGGGAATTTGTACCCATTCATTTATTTAGCTTCTATCCAAAGTGACTCACAGTTGTGATTGTAATTCTCAGTAAGATCAGGCACTGATGTGGCATTTACAGTTCACATTTTTGGTATTTATCAGATGCTTTTTATCCAAAGTGACTTACAGTTGTGACGGAATACAATCTAAGCAATTGAGGGTTTAGGGCCTTGCTCAAGGCTCAACAGTGGCAACCTGGCAGTGGTGGGGCTTGAACCAGCAACCTTCTGATTACTAGTCCAGTACCTTAACCACTAGGCTGCAGCTGTTGAATGGAAAAACTTTTTGTGCAGTTGATGCTTAAGTTTATCCCAAATAAGTTTAATGCCACCATGTGCAGATGGGCCATTGAAAAGAAAATCTACTCATATAAAATATTAATATTTTGTAAAACCTTTAAAATTATAATGCTGCAAAATATTGAGATTCTTGTATTAATGCACTTCCACTTTATTTCCACTTTTCTTTATGCTGTGTCTCTTTGCACACTTGCTTTTGGCATGATTGTTTTTTCTCTGATTGGCATCCCTGTGAGTTCTAATTTTGTACATCTCATGAGAGTTGTTGTGACAGGGGCATAGATGTGTTAATTCCATTTTGTGCTTATTACTGTGGTTGTACTGTACTAACAATCCTGTGATGTTTATCCCTCTCTGTAAGCTTTCACTCACAAACACTTTCATATTTCAATCTAAAGTCATTTCCCAGTTTTGTGACTGATGCACCTGCAATTTAGTCAACTGGAACTCTGTTAGCATGTTGCTTTGAAAGTCTTACTAATCAAAACTACTTCTTAGAACTAATTATGATTCTATTATAATAATTATAATTCTGTCGTAATTAAGCAGTGCAGCTGTGTTTGAAATGGTAATTTAGTCTTTATTATATGCAGTTTCTTTTATATTATTATTCATTCATTCATTGTTTTAGCACCACTTTATTTTGCTGAGGGTTGTGGTGGGTTTGATTAATTGGGAGAAAGGCAGGTAACACCCCAGACAGGTTGCCAGTCTTGTCACACTTGGGCCAATTATTAGTAGCTCCACTTGGCCTGACTACAGGTTTTTGGACTTGTTGGAGGAAACCCGGAGCACCTGGAGAAAATCCACATGGACACAGACAAGAGAACATGTAAACTCCACACAGAAATGACCCTGGCGACCCAGCCATCAAATCAAATCCAGGCTGTCCTTGCTGTAACAGCGCTACACACTGTGCCACTGTGCCACCTTATAATAATGTAAATAATTTAATTCATCATTTAATCCTCTTTTTGTTGTATTGGAGAAAGCAATCATGGTTAAGTTTGGTGTGTTTTGTTTCATGTTCTTCCACTACTTTATCCTGGTCAGGGTTGTGGTGGGAATCAGTGGGCACACTGCAGCACTACACGTGCACCTTCTGTGCACAAACAATGTCCATAAAGACACGGTGATGCCGGTCCATGGTCTGAGGGGTTTGGTATGGGACTCTAGTCACCTGCTGACCTCAATTTCACTGAACACATTTGGGATAAATTTGTGATCCAGGTCTCCTAGTCCAGCATCAGTAGAGCCATTGGTCACAATCTTGTGGAAAACCTTTACAGATGAGTAAGATCTTCCAGGGACACAAGGGAGGGGAACTTCATGGGGTGTCTAAAAAACCCATGAAGAGATTATGGCCATATAGTGTATGTTAAAAATGAGTTGCATATAATCCTACATATGGGCAGTTGTAGCCTAGCGGTTAAGGTACTGGTCCAGTAATCAGAAGGTTGCCGGTTCAAGCCTCACCACTGCCAGGTTGTGCCCTTGAGCAAGCCCTCAATTGTTTAGATTGTATACTGTCTCAACTTTAAGTCACTTTGGATAAAAGTGTCTGCTAAATTCTGAAAATTTAAAAGTAAATATGCTAAGCATGTGCAGGCAATGAGAGAGTTAATATGATTACAGATTCTACATACACTATATAGCCAAAAGTATTTGGATACCTGATCATGAGCTTGTTGGAACTCCCATTTCAAAAGTGGTATTAAAACATAACAACAGAAATTTAAAGTCTGTGTGTGGGAATTTGTGCCTATTCATTTAAAAGAACATTGTACGGCTGGACACTGATGTTGGTCAAGAAAGCCTCAGTTGATGTTCCACTTCATTCCCAAGCTGTTCAGTGGGGCTGAGGTCAGGGCTCTGTGCAGGTCACTGGAGTTTCTTTAAACCAAGCTTTTCTTTAAGTCTTTATAGACCTTTATTTAAAAAAAGAAAAAGGCTTGGACCAAAACTGCTATTTTAAATCTGTGCCTTTTAAAGCACTGAAACAGTGCCTGAGCAGGACTTTGACCTTGAAGTTTGCCGACATAGTAGAAAGATTCAATTAAATATAGCTTCTAGTGTCTTCATACATGACATTACACATACACAGAGACGTATAGAAAAACAAGGTTTGCAACCTGAAGATCAACATTCCAAATCTAGACGGTCTAGTTACACAACCGGAGCAGAACACCATTAAACAAGAGACATGCCAGAGAAAAAAAAAAAAACATGAAAGTTGGGCAATCAACACTCAGCTAGGAGGGTTATGCAGATGTTAGGGAGTGTAGATCACAGCGTTCAGATATGAAATGAAAGTGTTTAGATAATGAAATTGTAGTGCAGTGCATATACAATAATGAGATTTTACTGGAGTTACTGGACTATTAATCAGAAGGTCCCTAGTGGAAGCCCTGCTACCCCCAGGGTGCTACTGTTGAGCTAGACTTTCAACCCTCGGTTGCTTGCATTGTACGTGGTCACAATTGTAAGTCGCTTTGGATAAAAGCATCTACTAAATGACATACATGTAAATGTAAATGAAATCATTCAATGGGTATAAGGTGACTGATTGTTATGGTTAACACTGGGGAAGACAGAGATAGTTATAGACTGATGAAGAGACAGGTTTTTTCATTTCTGGACAGGTCAAGAAATTAGTGGCTCGGTGGGTAACACTGTTGCCTCACAGCAAGAAGGTCCTGGGTTTGATTCCCAGGTGGAGCAGTCCGGGTCCATTCTGTGTGGAGTTTGCATGTTCTCCCTGTGTCTGCGTGGGTTTCCTCCCACAGTCTAAAGACAAGTGAGGTAAATTGGAGATACAAAATTGTCCGTGACTGTGTTTGACATTAGGGCGGCACGGTGGCTAAGTGGGTAGCACTGTCACCTCACAGCAAGAAGGTCCTGGGTTCAATCCCCAGGTGGGGCGGTCCGGGTCCTTTCTGTGTGGAGTTTACATGTTCTCCCCGTGTCCACGTGGGTTTCCTCCGGGTGCTCCGGTTTCCTCCCACAGTCCAAAGACATGCACGTGAGGTGAACTGGAGATAGTAAATTGTCCAGGACTTGTGTAATGAGTAACTACCGTTCCTGTCATAAATGTAACCAAAGTGTAAAACATGACTAAAATCCTAATAATAATAATAATAATAAGTTTGACATTAAACTTAAGAACTGATGAATCTTGTGTAACCAGTGACTACTAGGGATGTAACGATACACTCTACCCACGATGCTATGTGATTCACGATACTGGGTTCACGATTTTTTCCCGATTTTTTAAAACAAAAAGAAATTGAAGACAAATTATGATAAAGTTTCCTTTTATTATTTATCTTAAAAAAATAATAAAATACTGTATTTGTGCTTATCTTTCATTTATTTAAATAATGAATGCCCTTTTATTTCTGAGGTACAAACTATGCCAAATAATGCTTATTGTGTAAAAAAACTGAAAGGAAATTTTAAAACAAATCCACCTTTATATAAAGAAATGAATAATACAAATAAAGAAAGGCTGGAAAAATCCCCTACCTGGCAACCCCTACCTTGAAGTGCCGCCAACTTCAACTTAACCGATTTGAATCGTGGCACATGTGCACCGATTTTTAACTGTCTTGTGGTGCATCGTTACTTCCCTAGTGACTACCTGTTCTGTCATGAATGTAACCTAAGTGTGGAAAACATGACCTTAAATGACCCTAATAAAATAAAATAAATAAATAAATAAATAAATAAAATTGACCAAGAAAAAAGTCACATCCGACTGTACCCTCCATGGGTTAACATCATACCCTAATCAGTCCCTAATTTTGTGTAGGTCCCACACATACCTCCAAAACAGCTCTGACTCATAGAGGCTTGGACTCCACAAGACCTCTGAAACAGAACACCCTTTTTGCCTTATTTGCAGTATTGTGCATTGTTATCAAGCTCGCCGTTCAGTTCAGCAGCCAGCAGAAATCCGTTTCTTGAATGCGGTCGCCCAGCTTCAAGCGGGTTCAAACAAAGCACAAAATGCTTAGTATGTAAATGCCACCCTAAGTGTATTAATGATTCAGATGTCTTTATTGTTGACTTAATGCCAGTTTAAACATGGACCTGACAGTTATGTAATAATGCATTTGTAAGTACATATAAACGTTATGACTGTGCTAGTGTCATCGCTAAAAGAATGGTCTGCCATTCACCTGGTCAGTGAGGATCCTATGAGGGTCAATTTTGATTGATAAATATGGTGCAGGGTGACTCCAGTGAGTAATTGTATACCCACAAAGTTCATCTGTATAGTAGGTGAGACTTATAAAATAATGAATGTACATACTAGATAGGTCTACCTAATAAAGCGCTCTGTGAGTGTATCTGTATCAGTGTTTTTGTACTACAAGGTGAAGGGCAGGAGATAATCTTCATGTACCGACTCTGCACATATTACCATTCTGCCTAAAGGAATTAATTCTAAATTATAAAACTACCTCTCTACATAAGAGGTACACAAATAGCCCAGTTCACACTGCATGGGCCTTGCTATTAAAATTCTCCTCACGTGCAGCAAAGTGCAGGACCTTCATTGTCTCCATTTACTGCATGCTGACTTGTTCTGTCCCACGCGTCCTTATGATTGTGGGCGTGTGTATAGGCACGGGTTATCACGTGCCTATAAGAACTTACAATGACAGAGATATATGGCTCCATCACACTCAGTGCACATGGGCCTGGCTTACCAGAGTCACTCTACATTCTCCTTATTGCCATTCATAGTTCTGGCATTCAAGCAGCTTTGTTTTGTTTGCAAGCAGGATTTTTTTTATTTGATTGTCTAGAGTTTCTGTGCCTTCTGCAGGAGGCAGCTGTTTTCTGCCCTTCACGTGTTTACAGTGCAGAAATGAGGCTCAGGCTCATAGCAAACAGCAGCTGTGCCCCTCTGACATTGCATTTCATAGACCTCAGCACGAGCATTAATTATAGAGCAACATCACAGTCTGATCATGTAAAGCATATGCTGTAATTCTTCCTTCTCCAGTGATAACCCTCCTCTAGGCTGCAGTGCCTCACAGAGCAAGCTAGATATTTACTCGTGGCCTGCTCTGTTATCTTTAGAGGATGCCAAAACCCAACCAGTCTGCAAGGCCTTGGACTGGTGGTGTTTGGTTTGGAGCAGGAATTAGGAGCTGTGCTGTCGCAATCTTTTGTTGCTTTGTTCTTACATAATAAAGTAATTCATGCCTGGATTCTTTTCTTTTACAAGCTGCAGCTTACATTTCCTAAAGAATTCAAGTTAAGCATGATTGAGGATACCCGGGCTAACCAATTAACCGATGACCACAAAGAATTCATTGTTTTGTTCATACTGTCAGTTTAAAAAGTCTTTTAAATTAATTGCATTATAATTCACCCTCGGGGCGCCCAGGTGGCGCAGCGGGATATTCCGCTGACGCACCAGCAACGCGTTTCTGAACTCCCGGGTTCGAGGCTCGGTGTTGCCACCGGTCGGCTTGGCGCCATCTGGCGGGCAGGATTGGAAGTGCCTGCAGCAGATACTAATAGGCCACCGTATCTGCAGGGTGGGGACTGGACTATATGTGGGTGGGTGGGTCTTCTGTGTAAGGACCCTGATTGGCAGAAGAGACGCCTGTGCAGCAAGCGCGGGCGAGAAGAGGAGGGCTGTACGCGTGGGCAGCTGTGTGCTCTCCTTGGATGCACATTTGGAGTCTGTCAGCAGCGGAAGACAAATTGGATGCGCTAAATCGGGAGGAAAAATGGGGAGAAAAATGCATTTAAAAAAAAGTATATATATATATATAAATACATATATATATATATATACTGTATATATACACATATAAATATATATATATATATACATATATATATATATATATACGTATATATATATAATTCACCCTCACCCACCCTCAGTGTGCATGTACCAGTTGTGTTTACATTCTTGTTGTGTGGTTTATTATGGTAGCCCATCACCACCTAGATCCATGTTAAAATTGCTGTCAGGTCAGTGAGGTTGGGGTCAGTGAGGTTGGAGCTCAGTGGTGGTCAAAGCCCAACAATCAATTGTTGCACTGCCCTGAGATAAATTATTGCCCTGCACCCAGTGTTTCCGGAGAATGGTGGTACCAAATGAAAATGCAATGAATAAAATGATATGGATCCTTTGCATCATGTACCTGTATAAACCTAGAACCCTGCATATCATTTTATAATAACTCCACTAATGCTGCCTTGAGAGCAGTAAGAGTCTGATTGTGTCTCTATTTATGATTAGAATGTTTAATTAGCGCCTGTGATTAACTGGTTCTGCACACTGTTTCCTATGTTTACTACGTTGTTTTTATTCAGTGAAGCTTGAAGCTATGTTAATATGAAACATGTCGGGTAAAGGTTCTCTTGTTTAAACACCCTCAACACGTCTATTCAGTGTTTCTGTGTGTCAGCGCCAGTTTGAAAGCACATGTAGCTCTGCTGAAAGAAGTAACAATGTAGGTTCTTTTTTTAGTCTGAGCTTCCTTGCTAATGGACTGCTGGATTTACATCTGTACATAAACAAAGCCTGTACCGATGCTGAGGGGCAAAGTTTGCCAGTTTCTTTTAACCGATATTAAATCTGTGTAAATAAATTGTTAAACACATCACAGAGTTTCATATCATATTCATATCTTTATTAAATAGAAATAACAAAGTGAACGTGGCAGTAATGTAGAATTGTAAGGTAGCATCAGTTAGTATATTAAAGCTTTACCTAACAGCAAACTATTATAAGATAATAAACATGTATACTGGAGTACGATGCAAAATTACACAAGACAGCCACTTGTGCAGAGTTTAACATGCAATCAGACTCCATACTGATGCTGAACAGCCTCCCTGTCTGTGATTAATAGTTCCGTCGTTCAGGATGTGCTCTAAGGGTGAGCAGCAGATCAGCGGTCTGAGCTCTCGTGTGTAGAGATCAGTACCTGTGCTCTTAGTTCAAATACAGCTGTTAAAAAGCATTAAAACATTAATTAAAATTCATTGTATTATTTAGCAATGGGTTTATTATATCTAGATCATTTAAACAATTTAGTACAACGAAGGCAGATGCTGAACTGTGTTAAAATGTTTACCCATTAATGCGTTCTTAAATTCCCAGGAAGCGCTTGGGGGTTTGATCTCGACATAACTTTGGCACCATCAGCCCTGGCTTTTACGGTGTTAAAGTTACAAGCAATATCTACCAGATGTGACAGCATCATTTTTAGTAACCCATGGTGCATGAAGTTATATGATAGCTTTACACTAAACAACTCGCTGTTTGTTGTTTCATTTTTGTAAGTTCTGAAGCCTTTGCTAGTCTTCTTCTTTTTGTTTTTTTTTGTTTTCTATTTTTCCAACCTTTTTCATTACCCTGATTCAACCCTCCTCCGCTGACTGAGGACGCTTCTCAACTGACACACGCCCCCTCCGACACATGCTCAGAACAGTCTGCATTTTTCACCTGCACGAGTCGAGTTCATGTATACCGATCAGCACTGTGCACGGAGAGCCATACCCTGATCAGCATTATTCTTCAGCCCTGTGCAGGCGCCATCAATCAGCCAGCAGGGGTCGTAATTGCGCCAGTTATGAGGACCTATGATCCGGCTTGTCCCTAACCCTATGAACAACAGCCAATCGTTGTTCATGCAGCCGCACAATGTATTCGAAAACCCAGCTCTGGTGTGCTAGCGTATTTTACCGCTGCGCCACCTGAGCGGCCGCGTTTCAGTCTTCTTATTCTGAAATGATTGTCTGGAATTAGTGCAGCCTCTGCCATTTCCAATATTGAAAAGTACTGTTTTTTTGTTGCTGTTTGGGACTTTAAAAGCACACTATGAAATTCTAATATTTTTATATTAGAAATACTATGCATAGTTTCTCTAGGTATCTAATTTTACGGGAGTTTTTCCTTACCACTGATACCCTCGGCATGCTGTAGCTGTTCTTGTTTTTGCTGAGAGTAGAATAAAATTAATGCAAGGGGTCAGATTGCTGATCTGCCTGTGTTATATAATAATTTTAACTATTTTTACAAGATAGCTCTGTCTAATTGATGAATTAATGCAACACTGGCTGTCTACCTTACTGGCTGGTCGACTGGAGGGCTGTTCTGAGCTCCGGGCTTCGTTATATAAATCTGGAATCAGCTGTGGTGTATTGGTGCTAATATCAACCACACTGCTTTATCACCAGTAAATAGAAAGTAAAAAGAAAGTAGAATTTGGGATGAGGTGCTCTATGACCAATTCTTGGCTTGGCTCTTAGTTTGGCGATATACAGTGTTGGTTCCTCTCTAGGTTTCTTCCTTGTAATTTTAAGTTTTTTTATCTTTGCCACTGTTGCCCTCGGATTGCTCATCAGGGGTTTGTGATCATGAATGCTGTAAAGTTGCTTTACAGCGCTATACAAATAAATTTGACTTAACTCTTTGCACGCTGTATTGGGTAATGAGTTTTGGGATTGATTTTGAATTTATATAATTGCCATTATCAAATTTACCCTTTGCACCCCCATGATTAAGTGAAAATATGTTTTAGAGTTTTTCAGCAGGTAATTATCAGTTAATTAGCCAACCAGTCACTCTAGAGCAGTATCAGTATTGTCAAAAAAGCAATTATACCTTGACGTAATTAATAAAAAAGCACATTTATGGTGCCCAGGTGGCACAGCGGGACATTACGTTAGCACACCAACGCTGAGATTCTAAACACCCCGGTTCGAATCTCGGCTCTGCTACCGGTCGGCTGGGCGCCATCTAGTGGGCACAACTGGCAGTGCCTACAGCAGACACAAATTGGGCACCATGTCTGCTGGGTGGGGAAATGACCGGACCAACTGGGTGGGGTATTCAAACACCGTGCAAGGACCCTGGTTAGCAGACCGATGTAAAGAAGGGGTCCGCAAGGACTGCGCACATGTCAGAGGGCGCGTGAGCAGCAACATACCCTCCTCGAACGCAATCAGGGATCCACAGCAGCGGTAGACAAATTGACTAAGCTAAATCGGGAGACAAATGGGAGAAAATGCATAAATAAATAGAAAAAAAGCAAATTTATTATGTGTTGTTATATTCTTAACAATCATATTACAGATAAAAAAGGCTTGTAGCAAAACTTGTTTAATCACTGAGCAATATATCAACAGTAATCATCGTACAGTTTCAATATGATACAAACATCCAGAAGTCTAGTGCCAAGTGAAGTTCAGATTGCTCTCACCACTTTAATGAAAGTTCAGCTTACAGGTGTTGTTCATAGTTTACTGTGTGAAAAGATTCATTTTGTTACTTTTATGATGTGAGATCATTTTAAATCCGCAACATCCACATCTTGGAACCTATACGGCTAATATGGATACTTGTTATTTATGTACCACTGTAGAAATTACTTTGTATTTGTGCCAAATTGATATATTGACATTTATGAAATACTGTACACAAATATCACCCGTCAGTTTTACAGTTCTATGAGTTGTATTTTTGTTATGCAACACGAGTCCATTAATGCACTGACTGCTGCATCGCACTACAGCCATGCTTTCAGGATAGACCTGTTTACTGTTTATTGTTTTCATTAAGCAAGGCCTATTGTCTGGCTGTTTTCAGATCAGTGAGAAACACCGCTACAATATTTGCATAATGAAGGGGGAGTCTTAAAAGGTCAGTGAAAATGATTTTGGAAATGGGTTGGTGCCGGCAGTTTTATTGTTCTGCCACATGAAGGGAGTCATTGTGCCAAGTGTGCGCCCTGACAAAACCGAACAGTCCGGCTCTTAGAAGTATTAGAACACAAATGTCAGGCCTGTAAAATATTGTGCTTGTTTGTGCTTTAAAGGGCTTTATGGTTCCTGTTTGGATCCTATACTAGGCTTGTGTGCATTGTTTATGTGTCACATTCTTTTTTACCATGAATGGGAAAGGAAACTGGGGGTTAAAACTAGGGATGTCCCGATCACGTTTTTTTGTTCCCGATCCGATAACAAGTCTCAAACCAATACTTGTATTTTCTAGATATTGTCTAGATAAGAACTAGATAATACTGTTCACACAGTGCACACTTCAAGTACATTACAGTTATTCAAATTAATCCAACTGAATAGCTCTGCAGTGCTGTAGGAAAAAAATTGCCTGCATCCAAGCTATTGCTTAATGTTCTTTCATTTTTACAAAATGAAAGTAAACAAACTTAGTGCAGCACTGTAGTAGTAAAACTAGAACACTCAAAATGAAGTGAAGGTTCTTTTTGAGGAAAATCAGCATCTCTGCCGTTAGCGGACAGCCGGTTCCTCTTCTCATCATATAATAATAAACTCGCTGTATTCGACTGAGTGTTTATTTTTTAGGCGCCGTATCAAATTAGTAAAACTAGAACACTTAAAATGAAGTGAAGGTTCTTTTTGAGGAAAATCAGCATCTCTGCCGTGTTGGAATAGCGTGCTTGGCTAACGCGATGACTAGCTATTTGGTACCATAACAGAAGTTAATAAAGTGTTATGCTCCCAACAATTTGTGAATATACCGTGTATTTATTTCTTTATTAAGCAAGTGTGTCACTACGTTGTTTTGTAAACCGGAGTGATGTTTGACTCACACACTATATAAATAGTAAAATTCTACAGTAATGAACGCAGCTCTGCTCCTACCGCCTCGTGAAACGCTCGCATTGCAGACATTACACTTCACTGTTGGACTTGTTTTACTTTGCAATTTAAAGTATTTCCACACAGCGGACATGCTGACGTAAAACAAAGGATCGGAATTTGGATTGGCCTTAGTAAAGCCAATACCGATCAGTTAAAAAATGCCTTAGTTAAAACAAGTTAAAACTGGACAATAAGAGAGAAAGAATCAGTAAAAATGTTTTCAGAATAGATGAACTTGAAATGCAAGTGACAAAATCCACACTGTGGTGATGAAGCTCACCATCGAGCTGATTCTGGGCCTAAATGCAATGGTTGAACAGAATCAGAAAAATAAGTGAAGCATGTTGACTAAAATGATTCACACTAACAATGTGACTAAAAACAATCCCTGAGGTAGGATTTGAATGACTTCTCTACAGCACAAACAAAAAAATAGGCGATTCAAATGCCTGAAGGCGTACGAGCAGTGAACCTTGTCAGCTCGTCAGTCAAAAGGAAACAAACTAACTGAAGCTTGGAGAAGATAGTGCTAGGTGTAACTGTGAGGCCAGTGTGTTAGCTACTCAATCTGTCAACACACGGTTACAGCACAATGCTTCTCTCTCAACCCTAACTAAAGGAAATAAGGAAAAGGATTCTAAAGGGAGTCAGACCCATGATCCGGACTCTGGCTGTAGCTAACAGTAGAATAAAAGTAATATAAGGGGTCAGATTGCTGATCTGTCTGTGTTATTAGTTTTTCTTTTTATTTTATGCATTTTCTCCCCTTTTTCTCCCTTGTGTCCAGTTGCCCAATTGCGTCATGCTTCCTCTGCACCAATGCCAATCCCTAGTCTGATTGAGGAGAACGAAGCTAACCCACACCCCCTCCGACACGTGGGCAGCAGTCGTATGCATCTTATCACCTACACTTTGACGAGTGCAGTGCAGCTCAGCACTGTGTACGGAGAGACACACCCTCAGAGCACTTTTTTCTCTCTTTGTGCAGGTGCCATCATTCAGCCAGCAGAGGTCGTAATTGCATTAGTTATGAGAGAGACCCTAGCCGGCTAAATCCCACCCATATCTGAACAACAGGAAGACTGGAGACTCACTGTACTGATTTGCTAATTTAAAGCAAAGAATAGGTCACAGAGCACCTCAACACAAATTCCAATTCCTTTCTTTTCACTTTACTTTCTGTTTACTGGAAATGAAGCACATACACATCCCAAAAGTTACAGTGCCTAGTAGCACCAATACACCACAGCTGACTCCAGATCTATATAACAAATCCGAGCAGAGGTCGTAATTGCATACGTAATTGATTTGTTATATAGATCTGGAGTCAGCTGTGGTGTATTGGTGCTACTAGGCACTGTAACTTTTGGGATGTGTATGTGCTTCATTTCCAGTAAATAGAAAGTAAAGTGAAAAGAAAGGAATTGGAATTTGTGTTGAGGTGCTCTGTGACCTATTCTTTGCTTTAAATTAGCTTGAACTATAAACACACAAGTATTCAGAAAGTTGGTACTTAGTTTGGCGAACAATGCCGGTACAGTTTTCACGTTTTAATAACACAGCAGAATTTTGCATTGAGGTGCTTAATCTGCATTTAATAAATCGTTTAATGTTTACCCCTCCTGGGCAATCGCAAGACTGCTAATTGCATTTGCAGTTGACTTGTGGGGTGTGTACTAGGCATAAAGTGTGTGTTTATGCTGACTTGAAACCTTATCGGATCATTTTTTCTACCCTCCTTTCAAACAGTGAATCTGAAATGCATTGCAGGAGAATATAAACCGTATAAACTTGAATATCTGACGCTGGTAAATGTGTTAGGATCTCCTGAGGGTCTTTTTTTTTCTGTTGTTGTGTTTATTATTACAGTGGTTAATGGGCAGTGCACACCACATCGCATACTCACAGATTCAGGATTAGACGTTTATTTGATTTACTGCAGGCTTGCTCGTTTGCCAGATATTTAATACTTATATCAGTTAATGATAGAGGCGCTTCACTGACCCACCTGGCCTGGTGTCTGCAGCACTCAGGTAATTATGTGGTGCAGGGAAACAGAAACGTGGAGTCACTGATAAAAGTGGAATGTGTCTTGATCTTTTAATCAGAGACTTTAGGAGCAGGTGTTTTAATCATAGTCCTGAGGGATCGTTAGCTAGTTCACTTGATACTGCTTATAGCCCTTTTATAGATCTCTTATAAAAGGACCGAAACCAAAACAGTACAAAACTGTCAATTTGAATGTCACCGAAAAGGAAGGTCATCTCTCTCAGAAAGTCCTAGTAAAATCCGAAGAGCTGAGATGCTTCCGGATGACGCGTGAGGAGACTTGATTTATTTTAGGCGATGTCAGTTCTGTGAACACAGAGATAACACAAAGCAGGTCTTAGCCATCACTTAGTTCTAACAGTAAAAGGGTGAAAAAAAGGTCATAGAAATGATGGATTATTTGTTAACATAAAACCAAACTGATTTTACTACCTGTCAGATCGCTGTCATAAAATTACACCTGTAGACACTACTATCATTTAAAGAGGTTTATCTAATTAAAGAATATTATTCTAGTTAATATGTCTAAGACCAACCATCATTTACATTTACATTTTCAGCATTTTATCCAGAGTGACTGACAGCAGTGCTTTCATAGTGAACATTACCTTACTCTAGTTTAAGTGGATAACAGTCAAAGAATACAAATCCCGCTGAAAACCCTGTTAGATTTTATTTTATTTTTTTGCAAGAAATGAATAAGAGTATTAGTAAGTAAGTACATGTCAATTTAAGTGCTTAGTAAAGAAGTGGGTTTTTAATGGTCTTTTTAATGGACAATGAGAGACTCAGATGTTCGGACATTGTTAAAAGTAAACAGAACATTAAAAAATCATACCTTCAATTTGTATAGCGCAAAAATGCTTTACAACAGGAAATACTAGAGAAAAAATACAACAAAACTAAGACATAGTGTGGAGTGAAGAAGGTTTTTTGGTTGACCTTTTGAAGGAAGATATTCTGGAAGAGAGTTCCAGACTTTGTGCACAAGTTTAAAACAGTGGAAAGCTAGAAGGCCCAGGCCAGAGGAACGGTTGGGACTGTAAGGACTGTAAGGATGAAGAAGTGCACTGAGGTAGGTTGTGGTGACGTCGTGAAGTGCTTTAAAAGTAAGCAGAATTATGTATTTGATACAAGAGGCATTTGGAGGCCAATAGAGGATGGAAGTGATGTAGGCAGACCGCTTAGTAGATTTGAGTACTATGAATCCTCTGCTAATTTCTGAATGAGCTGAAGACGGTTTACCAGCTTAGTAACACTTAGGGTGTGTTCGAAATCCTAGGGAGCTGCCTTGCTGTCTTACTGTCTACATAGGCAGCTGCCTCAGTAGAGAGGATACTTATAAGTCATTGACTTATTAGGCAGATTATTCGAACGCGCTACTTAGACAGCGATTCCATCGGGTTTCGCGTTTAGCATTTAGCATCTTGCCATTAAAACCAATGGATTGAGGTAGCACAGCACGCTAACATGTCAATATAGCATCTCCTTCATGTACCGATAACGGTTACATTTCCTGACAAGCCCGAACTTGCAAATAAAAACACTCGGTACAAGTTTATACAAGTTAAAAATCACTAATATTTTATTTACGTTTGAAAATAACTCCATGTCTCATCTATGTAGAGCTCCATAGCTTTTTGAACACACCCTATATCTATCTATAGATAATCGTTTTTGCACTGCCGTCGGAATTACACTGGTTTTAACAAAGACTTCATAATCTGCATTGCCACTTTAAATGCCTAAGTTTTAATATTGGGACTTCTATTTTTAAAATTTTCAAATGGTCATTTTCCTGCTATATTTTCATATTTGTGTCAGTGTATATACAGTATATTTGCGCTTTAGTGTGTTTATTCTTATTCTATTTTTATATTCTTCTTTTATTCTAGGTTTATTGTTTAATTAATGTTAAATGTTGCACCATGGGTCAGAGAGTAACGCAATTTCAATCCTCTGTATGTCCTGTACATATTGCAGTTTTGACAATAAAGCAACTTTGACTTTGACTAAGACCGTTAAAAAGAGAATTACTGTACTATAATCCAGGCATGAACAGGTGAGAGCATCTTTCTCACTTTTATATGATCAGTTTTACTGATAGGAAAGTTTTGCTTTTGCTAATAATCATGCTAAATATGTAGCTGATGTTTGCTGTTGCACAGGTCTTCTTCCTTCACATATCAGTGTATTAACCAAGGATGATGACCAGTCAACTTCTGCATTTGTAGTTTCCCCATCCTCCCCTTAACCAGACATCCCAAGTTTCCCGGAAGTTCCGTGAGTCTCCCGCATATACATAGCGGCTTCCTGATGCCCGCAAGTCAGATCAAATCTTCCGGAATCTACAGTAGAACAAGCGGCCAAGAGCGCAGGTGACACAGACTCTTTTCCCCGATTGCGTATTAAATCCGTCATCTGATATACAATCTAGTGCACTGTGTAGGGAACATAAACCAATTGTCTAATATACTGTCTAGTGCACTATGTAGGGAACATAATTAATTATGTTATACACTATCTAATGCACTATGTAAGTAACACAAATCATCGTCTAGTCATACTTTCTAGTGCACTATGTAGTAAATGTAAATGTAGTGAACATGAATGCGTTATCTAATACACTATTTAGTGCACTATGTAGGGAACATAAATCCGTAATCTGATATACAATCTAGCGCACTGTGTAGGGAACATAAACCATTTGTCTAATTCACTATCTAGTGTACTCCGTAGGGAACAAATTCATATCTAAAATACTATCTAGTGCACTATGTAGGGAACATAAATCCGTTATCTGATATATAATTTAGTGCACTATGTAGGGAACCTAAATCCGTTAACTAATACGCCACCTAAAGCATTATGTAAGAAACATAAGTCTATTATCTAGCACACTATCTAGTGCACTAACTAAGAAACATAAATTATTTTCTAATATACAATCTAGTGCACTATGTAGGGAACATAAATCTATTATCTTTCACACTATCTAGTGCACTATGTAGTACACATTAATGTGTTTGTGACGTGAACAGTTAGCTTAGTAGCTCAGTTAGCAGCTACTAAAAGTTCTGTTATCACCCATATCCTTTGGTGTGTGCGAGAGGTTTTTTTAGCTTTTTTTGGGGGGGGGCTGGGGTCGGGGTCCAGTTCTGGTCCGGGGGTACCTCCCTAAAATGAGTTTTTGCAACTTGGGATGTCTGCCTTAACCCTTTATTGGTCTCACCATGAAAATAATGTTTACAATTATTTCTTTGCAATTTTAGTTTCTTTTTTACTAGTGCCCACAGTATTTTAATGAGCCTCTACCAAACAGTTGAGATGCCTCTTTAATGGATGATTTTTCAGCTGCTAGCTTCAAGTTGACATGTAGGTTAGAAAGAATGTTTTCTTTAAACCATCTACCAATATTTTTTAGTTAACCAAGGAGTAGATACAGCCCAAACTGTATTTGCCCAAATATTTAGACTCAAAGTAAGTGCAACCTAGTGGTTGAGCAGACTGTTATTCAGATTCTTATTATTAAGTTATTAAGACTGCCGGACCTCCAATAGACACTTCCTTGACTGCTACCTTCATGGCTGACAATGCAGTGTAAATTGTGGACCCATGTGTGTGCCCCCTTAAAACAAACATGCGTGCCTTTACAAACTATGGCCAATCAATTGAGATTGCAACATTAAGACTCTGATGGGTTCAAGACACATCCCAAGAATAATTAAAGCCAACATGTTGCACCTGACCACGATTTAAAGTGCCACAGCATAGAGTCTGAATGTTGTTTTGAATAAAAGAGTTACATTTTAGATTTTAATAAATTAAAAACTCTGTAAAAGTATATTTCCACTTCATTATCATTATGGGTGATTAAGTGTAAATTCATGGCAAATCCATAACACAATAAAGTGGGCAAAAAGTCAAGGGTAGGTGTAGCTCATAAAGTAGTCGTTTAATATATGCAGTAGTTTTGTGAACCTAATAAATTGCCTAATTAGGGTGTATTAAATGCGGTTGTTCTCAAGGCTCATTTAACAGACTGTAAACATTCCAGACAAAGGAACTCAGAGGCTGTAAAAATTACACACTTGCTGGATTCCGACTGGAATAAAATCACAGAAGTACCCTGCTAATAACTAAATACCCCAATCTCACCATGTAAGTGTTTAAAAAAAACCAATGACAAATTGTGATAGAAGAGTACCTGTGCCATATTGGCTAAGAGGTCACCTGTCTTCTTTCCTCTATTTGAAAGCTGTGACATACCTGCATTCAATCCAAAAAATACGTAATACATACAGAAAACAATATACCGATCAGCCATAACATTAAAACCACCTCCTTGTTTCTACACTCACTGTCCATTTTATCAGCTCCACTTACCATATAGGAGCACTTTGTAGTTCTACAATTACTGACTGTAGGCCATCTGTTTCTCTGCATGCTTTGTTAGCCCCCTTTCATGCTGTTCTTCAATAGTCAGGACTCTCCCAGGACCACTACAGAGCAGGTATTATTTGGGTGGTGGATCATTCTCAGCACTGCACTGACACTGACATGGTGGTGGTGTGTTAATGTGTGTTGTGCTGGTATGAGTGGATCAGACACAGCACCTCACTGTCACTGCTGGACTGAGAATAGTCCACCAAGCAAAAATATCCAGCCAACAGCGACCCGTGGGCAGCGTCCTGTGACCACTGATGAATCACGATCGTCTCTGACTTTACATCTACAAGGTGGGCCAACCAGGTAGGAGTGTCTAATAGAGTGGACAGTGAGTGGACACGGTATTTAAACACTCCAGCAGCGCTGCTGTGTCTGATCCACTCATACCAGCACAACACACACTAACACACCACCACCATGTCATCATTACTGCAGTGCTGAGAATGATCCAACACCAAAATAATACTTGCTCTGTGGGGGTCCTGACCATTGAAGAACAGGGTAGAAGCAGGCCAAAAAAAGTATGTAGAGAAGCAGATGGACTACAGTCAGTAATTGTAGGAATACAAAGTGCAAAGAAACAAATTTAAAACAAAATGCATAGAAATGCAAGATGAATGTGAGACCAGGTGCTTAATCTGTTCATTTATAAGCAGTTTTTGGAAGGGATTTTGGGAAACAAACCTAGTGTAGTTACAGTTGTTGGTATAGTTGTTCAAATTTAAATAATGATAGCCTGCCGTAACACTTTTAAACTGCGGTACCTACAGACAAATCAAATTCTGTCATGTGTAATTTACAGTGCCTTAGACACAGTTTTGTTTTGATTCATTTAGTTTTGCTTTTTCAAGAATTAAACATCAATATATAATTAGCTTTTTGTTTCCAAACCCTAATGGATAAAGAGAAAAAAAGTGTTAGAGTAAACTTTTGCGGTAATAGTAGACGTCAGAGGTGAATTCCTGCTCTGGTGCCCCTTCCCCCATCCAATCTGTCTTCTTTGTGCAGAGAAAAGGGGTAAGCCCTGTCCTAGTCCACACGTTGCAGCCCTGACAACCCTGTTGCCTGTGCAAAGGGCACAAAAGAACAACTGCTGAGTTGAAGCAAGTGTAGTAAAACACCCACTTGTAAACCCCACCCCAAACCAAAACTTCCTCATGCACAGTCGATACGAGCCACATTCTATATCACATTAAACCAGTTAAGTGTAGGAATATTTACAGTTTCTGAACAAGTGAACTTTTGAACTGGTATTTGGCAGCTCAGGTTCCTTTGTACGATTTTCTAAACTTTAATTTTACACTGAAACTGAGCAGCCCAGGTTTTTACGTCCAAACTTCCGAACTGGAGCCAGAGTAACATTACAGAACATCACAGATTTCACTACAAAAAACACAGCAGCCTGATTTCCTTGTATATGTATGCTTTTTTTTCTATATTTTATTTATGCATTTTCTACCATTTTCTCCCAATTTAGCATAGTCGGTTTGTATTTCGGGCGACACGGTGGCTCGGTGGGTAGCACTGTCGCCTCACAGCAAGAAGGTTCTGGGTTCGATCCCCATGCGGGGCGGTCCGGGTCCTTTCTGTGCGGAGTTTGCATGTTCTCCCCGTGTCTGTGTGGGTTTCCTCCGGGAACTCCGGTTTCCTCCCACAGTCCAAAAACATGCAGTCAAGTTAATTGGAGACACTGAATTGCCTATAGGTTAATGGGTATGTGTATGTGTGTCTGCCCTGCGATGGACTGGCACCCCGTCCAGGGTGTTACTGTGTTCCTTGCGCCCATTGAAAAGCTGGGATAGGCTCCAGCACCCCGCCCCGCCCCGCGACCCTTATTGGATAAGCGGTTAAGACAGTGAGTGAGTGAGTGAGTTTGTATTCCGCTGCTGGGGGATCCCTGATTGCAGTCAAGGTGGGAAGATTGCTGCTCACGCCCCCTCCAACCCACGCGTTTTTACTTATGCACTCTGCACAAGCACCTCTCATCTGTTAATTCATCAACACAGCATTTGAAGACCCTACCCACATAGTCCGGTCATCCTGCCCTAGCAGAAACGTGTCTGCTGCAGGCACTGCAGAGTATGCTTACTAGATGGCGCCCAGCCGTCCGGTGGCACAGCTGAGTTTCGAACGGAGGGGTTCAAAATCTCTGCACTGGTGTGTTAGCGGAATATCCCGCTGCACCACCTGAGCGCCGATATGTACTATTTTTTTTAACTGTTTTATTTATGCATTTTCTCCCTTTTTATTATAATGTAGAGTAGCCTATTAGTCCTCTGCTGCTGGGGACCCTGATCACATTTAAGAAGGGGTATATTTGCTGCCACACGCCTCCTCCGATACATGCACAGTCCACCGACCCCCTCTGATTTACCGATACTGAGAGTCGCACACTGATTTTACGAACCAGGGTCCTTACACAGCATTGAAGACCCCACCCCCTTTTTAATCCAGCCTTTTCCACCCAGCAGTTTAGTGGCCACTTTAGTGTACTGCATGTACTGCCAGTTGTGCCTGCTAAAGGTGCCTAGCCGACCGGAAGAGATTCAAACTTGGAGAGTTCAGAATTCCAGCGCTGGTGGACTAGCAGAATATTCCGCTGTGCCACCTGCGCACCCATTCATACAAGTTTTTACATTTATAATTTACCAGTAAACACAGCAGCCTAATTTTCTTTATAAAAACGTTTAAAGTAACAATTTATGTGAAAACACAGCAGCCTAATGTCCTTTATACAAAGTTCTTAAGTTAAATTCTACACAGACACGGCAGCCTTTGTTATATACATACACTGATCAGCCATAACATTAAAACCACCTCCTTGTTTCTACACTCACTATCCATTTTATCAGCTCCACTTACCATATAGAAGCACTTTGTAGTTCTACAATTACTGACTGTAGTCCATCTGTTTCTCTTCATGCGTTGTTATCCCTCTTTTATGCTGTTCTTCAATAGTCAGGACCCCCACAGGACCACCACAGAGCAGATTTGGGTGATGGGTCATTCTCAGCGCTGCAGTGACACTGACATGGTGGTGGTATGTGAGTGTGTGCTGTGCTGGTATGAGTGGATCAGACACATCAATGCTGCTGGAGTTTTTAAACACCTCACTGTCACTGCTGGACTGAGAATAGTCCACCAACCAAAAATATCCAGCCAACAGCGCCCCGTGGGCAGCGTCCAGTGACCACCGATGAAGGTCTAGAAGATGACCGACTCAAACAGCAGCAATAGATGAGCGATCGTCTCTGACTTTACATCTACAAGGTGGACCAACTAGGTAGGAGTGTCTAATAGAGTGGACAGTGAGTGGACACGGTATTTAAAAACTCCAGCAGCGCTGCTGTGTCTTATCCACTCATACCAGCACAACACACACTAACACACCACCACCATGTCAGTGTCACTGCAGTTGCTGAGAATTACCCACCATCCAAATAATATTTACTCTGTGGTGGTCCTGTGAGAGTCCTGACCATTGAAGAACAGCATGAAGGGGAGCTAACAAAGCATGCAGAGAAACAGATGGACTACAGTCAGTAATTGTAGAACTTCTATATGGTAAATGGAGCAAATAAAATGGACAGTGATTGTAGAAACAAGGAGGTGGTTTTAATGTTATGGCTGATGGGTGTATAATATATTCTATACATTTTATATAGCCTCAGTACCTTGTACAAAATTTTATATGGAAGAAGTCAGGGACTGGTGAGCGTGAAGCAGGTTGATTTGTGTAAAAAGTAACGTGTAACCACTTCATTTGTGCAAGCAGTTAAAAGTGTTTTCCTGATTTTCACCCCTGGCAATGCAAAAGGATATCTGGAGAAGTCAGGCCACATTGAGCTGCTGAAATCCTATAGCTCCCTGAAGGCATGGCTGTACAATGGTGTCCTGTTTGGACAATATTCATTTTGTCTTTTTGGGTTTATGTCCCATGGGAGTCGCAATACAGGTGTTAGATTTCCATACAACTGTAACCATGCACTTGTATGTCAAAGTTTTAGCACTCTTGGCCAATTACATAGTTAGATTTTTAAAGTGATACCTATAAAGTACATAAAAACTCTTAGCTTTAAAAGCTTTTAAAAAAACTTTTTTCTTTAAATGAGGTGCTCGGGTCACGCGGCAGTAAATTAAGCTAGCCCACTTCTGCTTGGATCCAGGGTTTGAATCCTCAGTGGTGCTCTCAGCTGTTCAGCCCCACAGATTTTCAATGATGTTCAACATAGAGCAGTTTTTCTCCAGCATGACGCTGGTGCTGCTGCCAGAATCTGAAACGGTTCGGTGCTTTTACATCACAAAATCACAGGTTATCGGACAGAAAAATTGCTGGTCTGAAACCAATGAACCTGTAAAGCAAGTGGCCAGTGGGGAGGAAGGGGGTGCCGGAGGGGTTTCCTCATAACTGATGCAATTTCGACCTCTGCTGGTTGACTAATGGTGCCTGCACAGAGACGAGGGATATTGGGATCAGGGTGTGACTCTATGGGCAAATCTGATCCACATATGAACTCACCTCGTGCACGTGAAAAGATGCATTCGGCTACTGCACACGTGTCGGAGGGGTGTGTGTTAGTCATGGCTCTCCTCAGTCAAGAGTGGAGGTCAACAAGGGGAAGCATTATGCAATCAGGTAATTGGATATGACTAGATTGGGAGTAAAATTGGGCAAAAAAATGCAAAAACAAATGCCACAGAACCTGTTGTGTGTGTGCAATGTTTTCCGTCGTTCAGGTAACAGAACAGCCACATTCATATACGTAATTGTTGGGCTTCTAAACAAGTCTAAAGTGGGTTAGTTCTTAAAAGGTTTGCTAATTTGGAGGAATCTGCACCGGCACCAGCACTAGCACTTTGTTGGTGGAAAAGAGGTAACAAAGGGTCATTTCAAAAGCTGCAGCATACTTTTGTTTTTGATGTGTGGTTTGGGTCATTGTCCAGTTTCTTTAGTGACTGTGTTGCTTTTTTCTTTAGAATGTTTTCTGTGCCAATGGCAAAGTTGTCTCATCATCAGTTTGTTTCCAAAATTGACTTTACATATAATACACATTTTTCGACTGCTCAGGTGGCGCAACGGTAAAACACGCTAGCACACCAGAGCTGGGATTTTGAATACATTGTATCTATCTGTCTGGGCTGGGCAGCTGCATGACCAAGGATTGGCTGTTGTTCATAGGGTAGGATGAGCCGGATAGGGACTCCTCATAACTGAGCAAACTACGACCTCTGATGGCTGGTTGAGTCGAGGAAATAATGCTGATCAGGGTGTGGCTCTCCGTGCACAAAGCTGATCGGCATATGAACTCGCCTCGCGCAAAGATGCAGTCGGCTACTGCACACGTGTCGGAGGGGGTGTGTGACAGTCTCGCTCTCCTCAATTGGGGCGGAGGTCAGCTCCGGTAGAGAGGAAGCGTAATGCAGTTGGGTAAAAATTGGAAGCGCTAAATTCAGGAGAATAAGGGACAAAAAATAAATAAATGAATAATAATTATTAAGTATAAATATATGTACAGTATATATATATATTTATATATATATATATTTATATATATATATATATATATATATATATATATATATATATATATATACACTGTGTTCCAAATTATTATGCAAAAAGTGTTTAGGAGTGATAAGGTAAGAATTTTTTTGTTTGTCAGTTAAACTCATTGATGGTGATGTGTGTCAGGGCTCTTTATATCACTGAAAGCAATTGCAGACACCTGTGCTAATTAGTTTGGCAGGTGTGTCCAATTAAAGGCAAGACTACTTAAGAAGGCTGTCCCACATTATTAAGCAGCCTACATTTTCAGCCAAAATGGGAAAGAAAAAGGATGTGTCGGCTGCTGAGAAGCAACAAATTGTGGAGTGTTTAGGTCAAGGCATGACTACAATCAACATTGCCAAGACACTTCATCGTGATCATCGCACAATCAAGAAGTATGTAGCTGATTCAGAGCACACACTTGTGCGTGCTGATAAGGGAAAATTGAGGACTCTTTCCAACAGTCAATTACGTCAGGTTAAAAGAGCAGCTGCAAAAATGCCTTGTCATAGCAGCAGACAAGTTTTTGAAACTGCTGGTGCCTCCAACGTCCCCCGAACAACAAGATGCAGGGTCCTTCAGAGGTTTGCAGCTGTGCGTAAGCCATCCTGTCGACCTCCTCTATCCACTGCACACAAGCAGAAACGGCTCCAGTGGGCCAAACAATACATGAAGACTGACTTCAAAACTGTTTTGTTCACCGATGAGTGCCATGCAACGCTAGATGGTCCAGATGGATGGAGTGGAGGATGGCTGGTTGATGGACACCCCATGCAAACAAGGCTATGGCGCCAACAAGGAGGAGGTGGAGTAATGTTTTGGGCTGGAATCATGGGGAGAGAGATTGTCTGCCCCTTTAGGATCCCTGAAGGGGTAAAGATGACCTCCATAATGTATGTGGAGTTTCTCAAACAGCACTTCCTGCCATGGTTCAAGAAGAAGAACCGTGCATTCCGCAGCAAGATCATTTTCATGCATGATAATGCACCGTCTCATGCTGCAAAGAACACATCTGCATCTCTGGCTGCTATGGGCATAAAAGGGGACAAACTTATGGTGTGGCCCCCATGCTCCCCTGACCTCAACCCCATTGAGAACCTCTGGAGCATCATCAAAAGGAGTGTCTATGATGGCGGGAGGCAGTTCACATCTAAGCAACAGCTCTGGGAGGGTATTCTGTCCTCATGCAAAACAATTGAAGCAGATACCATCCAAAACCTGACAAATTCAATGGACGAGAGAGTTCAGAAGCTCCTTTCGAACAAGGGGTCCTATGTGCAAATGTAACATCACCTAGAATAAAGTTTTGACTTGAAAACTGTTTGATTTCAGTTTGTAATAACCTGCTAATGCTTATAATTTCACAAATGACCATTTTTTTGTTCTTTATAAAAATGAAAAGGTTGAAAACTCTGCTGTGCATAATAATTTGGAACATGCATTTTGAGTGCATTTTGAGTGTTTTTTTTTTTTTTTAAATATACTGTTATCATTGGCAGTTTGTTCAAAAACCTTTCAATTGTACTCTAATAGTTGATGACTGGAAAATTACAATGACTGCAATTCATATAGGTAATTTTGGAAAATCTGAGAAAATATTATTTGCATAATAATTTGGAACACAGTGTATATATACACAGTGTATCACAAAAGTGAGTACACCCCTCACATTTCTGCAAATATTTCATTATATCTTTTCATGGGACAACACTATAGACATGAAACTTGGATATAACTTAGAGTAGTCAGTGTACAACTTGTATAGCAGTGTAGATTTACTGTCTTCTGAAAATAACTCAACACACAGCCATTAATGTCTAAATGGCTGGCAACATAAGTGAGTACACCCCACAGTGAACATGTCCAAATTGTGCCCAAAGTGTCAATATTTTGTGTGACCACCATTATTATCCAGCACTGCCTTAACCCTCCTGGGCATGGAATTCACCAGAGCTGCACAGGTTGCTACTGGAATCCTCTTCCACTCCTCCATGATGACATCACGGAGCTGGTGGATGTTAGACACCTTGAACTCCTCCACCTTCCACTTGAGGATGCGCCACAGGTGCCCAATTGGGTTTAGTCCATCACCTTTACCTTCAGCTTCCTCAGCAAGGCAGTTGTCATCTTGGAGGTTGTGTTTGGGGTCGTTATCCTGTTGGAAAACTGCCATGAGGCCCAGTTTTCGAAAAGAGGGGATCATGCTCTGTTTCAGAATGTCACAGTACATGTTGGAATTCATGTTTCCCTCAATGAACTGCAGCTCCCCAGTGCCAGCAACACTCATGCAGCCCAAGACCATGATGCTACCACCACCATGCTTGACTGTAGGCAAGATACAGTTGTCTTGGTACTTCTCACCAGGACGCCGCCACACATGCTGGACACCATCTGAGCCAAACAATTTTATCTTGGTCTCGTCAGACCACAGGGCATTCCAGTAATCCATGTTCTTGGACTGCTTGTCTTCAGCAAACTGTTTGCGGGCTCTGACGACCATGCAGACCGAGTTGATGCAGTGAGCGGCAATGCTGGCAGCACTCATTTTTTAAAGCCAACCTCTGGATATGACGCCGAACACGTGGACTCAACTTCTTTGGTCGACCCTGGTGAAACCTGTTCCGAGTGGAACCTGTCCTGGAAAACCGCTGTATGACCTTGGCCACCATGCTGTAGCTCAGTTTCAGGGTGTTAGCAATCTTCTTATAGCCCAGGCCATCTTTGTGGAGAGCAACAATTCTATTTCTCACATCCTCAGAGAGTTCTTTGCCATAAGGTGCCATGTTGAATATCCAGTGGCCAGTATGAGAGAATTGTACCCAAAACACCAAATTTAACAGCCCTGCTCCCCATTTACACCTGGGACCTTGACACATGACACCAGGGAGGGACAACGACACATTTGGGCACAATTTGGACATGTTCACTGTGGGGTGTACTCACTTATGTTGCCAGCTATTTAGACATTAATGGCTGTGTGTTGAGTTATTTTCAGAAGACAGTAAATCTACACTGCTATACAAGCTGTACACTGACTACTCTAAGTTATATCCAAGTTTCATGTCTATAGTGTTGTCCCATGAAAAGATATAATGAAATATTTGCAGAAATGTGAGGGGTGTACTCACTTTTGTGATACACTGTGAGTACACCCCTCACATTTCTGCAGATATTTAAGTATATCTTTTCATGGGACAACACTGACAAAATGACACTTTGACACAATGAAAAGTAGTCTGTGTGCAGCTTATATAACAGTGTAAATTTATTCTTCCCTCAAAATAACTCAATATACAGCCATTAATGTCTAAACCACCGGCAACAAAAGTGAGTACACCCCTAAGAGACTACACCCCTAAATGTCCAAATTGAGCACTGCTTGTCATTTTTCCTCCAAAATGTCATGTGATTTGTTAGTGTTACTAGGTCTCAGGTGTGCATAGTGAGCAGGTGTGTTCAATTTAATAGTACAGCTCTCACACTCTCTCATACTGGTCACTGAAAGTTCCAACATGGCACCTCATGGCAAAGAACTCTCTGAGGATCTTAAAAGACGAATTGTTGCGCTACATGAAGATGGCCAAGGCTACAAGAAGATTGCCAACACCCTGAAACTGAGCTGCAGCACAGTGGCCAAGATCATCCAGCGTTTTAAAAGAGCAGGGTCCACTCAGAACAGACCTCGCGTTGGTCGTCCAAAGAAGCTGAGTGCACGTGCTCAGCGTCACATCCAACTGCTGTCTTTGAAAGATAGGCGCAGGAGTGCTGTCAGCATTGCTGCAGAGATTGAAAAGGTGGGAAGTCAGCCTGTCAGTGCTCAGACCATACGCCGCACACTACATCAAATTGGTCTGCATGGCTGTCACCCCAGAAGGAAGCCTCTTCTGAAGTCTCTACACAAGAAAGCCCGCAAACAGTTTGCTGAAGACATGTCAACAAAGGACATGGATTACTGGAACCATGTCGTATGGTCTGATGAGACCAAGATTAATTTGTTTGGTTCAGATGGTCTCAAGCATGTGTGGCGGCAATCAGGTGAGGAGTACAAAGATAAGTGTGTCATGCCTACAGTCAAGCATGGTGGTGGGAATGCCATGGTTTGGGGCTGCATGAGTGCAGCAGGTGTTGGGGAGTTACATTTCATTGAGGGAACCATGAACTCCAATATGTACTGTGAAATACTGAAGCAGAGCATGATCCCCTCCCTCCGGAAACTGGGTCGCAGGGCAGTGTTTCAGCATTATTATGACCCCAAACACATCTCTAAGACGACCACTGCTTTATTGAAGAGGCTGAGGGTAAAGGTGATGGACTGGCCAAGCATGTCTCCAGACCTAAACCCAATAGAACATCTTTGGGGCATCCTCAAGCGGAAGGTGGAGGAGCGCAAAGTCTCGAATATCCGCCAGCTCCGTGATGTCGTCATGGAGGAGTGGAAAAGCATTCCAGTGGCAACCTGTGAAGCTCTGGTAAACTCCATGCCCAGGAGAGTTAAGGCAGTTCTGGGAAATAATGGTGGCCACACAAAATATTGACACTTCTGGAACTTTCACTAAGGGGTGTACTCACTTTTGTTGCTGGTGGTTTAGACATTAATGGCTGTATATTGAGTTTTTTTGAGGGAAGAATAAATTTACACTGTTATATAAGCTGCACACAGACTACTTTTCATTGTGTCAAAGTGTCATTTTGTCAGTGTTGTCCCATGAAAAGATATACTTAAATATCTGCAGAAATGTGAGGGGTATACTCACTTTTGTGATACACTGTACATACACCGATCAACCATAACAATAAACCCACCTCCTTGTTTCTACACTCACTGTCCATTTTATCAGCTCCACTTACCATATAGAAGCACTTTGTAGTTCTACAATTACTGACTGTAATCCATCTGTTTCTCTGCATGCTTTGTTAGCCCCCTTTCATGCTGTTTTTCAATGGTCAGGACCCCCACAGGACCACCACAGAGCAGGTATTATTTAGGTGGTGGATCATTCTCAGTACTGCAGTGACACTGACATGGTGGTGGTGTGTTAGTGTGTGTTGTGCTGGTATGAGTGGATCAGACACAGCAATGCTGCTGGAGTTTTTAAACACCTCACTGTCACTGCTGGACTGAGAATAGTCCACCAACCAAAAATATCCAGCCAACAGTGGCCCGGCGGCAGCGTACTGTGACCACTGATGAAGGTCTAGAAGATGACCGACTCAAACAGCAGCAATAGATGAGCGATCGTCTCTGACTTTACATCTTCAAGGTGGACCAACTAGGTAGGAGTGTCTAATAGAGTGGACAGTGAGTGGACACAGTATTTAAAAACTCCATCAGTGTCTCTGATCCACTCATACCAGCACAACACACACTAACACACAACCACCATGTCAGTGTCACTGCAGTTCTGAGAATGATCCACCACCTAAATAATACCTGCTCTGTGGTGGTACTGTGGGGGACCTGACCATTGAAGAACAGCATGAAAGGGGGCTAACAAAGCATGTAGAGAAACAGATGGATTACAGTCAGTAATTGTAGAACTACAAAGTGCTTCTATATGGTAAGTGGAGCTGATAAAATGGACAGTGAGTGTAGAATCAAGGAGGTGGTTCTAATGTTATGGCTGATCTGTGTATATATATACTGTATATTTATATGAATGCATGTTGGAAAAACAACAACAAAAAATATTATTAGAATTAGCCAGTTCACTTTTGTTCGTTTTTTGCAAGGTGAAATAAAAACAACAGTGGAAAGAAACCCACACAGACACGAGTAATGGCAAACTACACACAGTCACTGCAGGGCAATGTTCTGTCTGGAATAGGAAATTAAGTTTATATTTATGTGCTTCCTGGGGAATTCCTGTTCCTTAGTGTCTTGACCTCCTAATTCTTTCTTAGTGGGTACGATTGAGTACAGCTGGTGAATTCTTTGTGGCTACTTAAATAGTGCTTTTTCCCCCATTTGTTTTTTTAGGATCTCTTATTTTGCATTAAAGGCTCTATCTTAGGGCCATTACTTTTTTCTTTATATATTTCACCACTGGGTTCTATTTTTAGAAATAGTTCTATTGACATGAAATAACATTTCATTGTTATGCGGATGACATCCAAATGTATTTACCAATTAGGCAAATGGACAATTCCTTCTTAAAAAAGATACTGGATCGTCTTGCCGAAATAAAATCCTGGATGGCATAAAATTTCTTAGAGGTTAACGAGAGTAAAACTGAAGTGATAATTTTTGGGCCAAATGGGGCTTTTGATACTAATCAGGTGGATCTGGGTGCGCTGGAAACTTTTTATACTTCAACTGTTAGGAACTTGGGGGTTTTAATAGATAAAGACTTCAAATATGACCAACAGATAAACTCAGTAGTTAAGGCCAGCTTTTTTCACTTAAGGCTCTTAGCTAAGGTGAAGCCATTTTTTTCTAACAGTTAATGAGCGCGGTATCGGGCAAATACCCGATACCAGTATTGGTACTCATGCATCTGTAGTTATTAAGGTGCAGAAAAACTTTGTGGTAAATAGTCCCTGTTTCAATAACTACCATAATCCTTTCTAGCATTCTTCGTGCACACTTTTTAACATTATTACCCCCCCCCCCCATTTTCACCCAGTCTAGTTATATCCAGTTATCTGATAAATGTTTGCCCACTACTGCTGCAATTTTTAGAGAACCACACACATTGCATGCCCCCTCTGACAAGTGTGCAAAGCTGGCCTAATTGCAGCAGTTATAAGGAATCCCCTCCAGTGATACTACCCAAGAACGAGCCAGTCATCGTCCGAATAGGCACCTGCCAGTAGCATAGCTGAGATTACAACTTGCACGTTCAAAACTTTTTTGAGGGACAGTGCCTATGGTTCTGGAACAGGATGTACACCAAGCCCACATACCTTTGGGCATATATTGTTTTGCAGGCTTTGTTCTTAAATAGCACCTGCAGCACTAGAAGTTAATTGGCCATATAGTATTTCAAAAGGGTAAAGTCAAAACTGCTGTAAAAGGTTAAAGAGAAGTGGGCTGTCTGTAGGAAACTCATTTTGCAGCTCTGCTGGACTCTTTGTGTCATGTTACCAGCACAGTTCCATGCATGATTGTTCACGGGGCACTTTGAATGGACTTTGACTCTCTGTGTTTCTTTTCACATCTGTGCCAGTTGTTCTGTTGGTAAATCTCAGAAATAATTATGCAGCGAGGTTTATGGTGATTCTGAGCAGTCAGCGAACTATTCTAACAAGTGTGTGAGCGTAGATGATGCTCAGCTTGCCGGTAACACTGCTGCAATTCGACTCCGGATCTCAGCGTTGGTGGGCTAGAGTAATAGATGATGTGCCATCTGAGCGCCCGCCTCTACTTAAGTGAGAAATAAACCATAAATCATTATTAATATTCCAGCATAGTGACACAGCTGGTAAAATAAGTGCTGCATAACAACACTGGTCTTTAGGACCTGAGTTTGAACCTCTTCTTCAGTCACTGTGTTTAAGGAGTTGCATGTTTATGCATGTTCTCCGAGTGTACATATAGATTTCTTTCCTTCCTTTCACCTCACTAATCATACAGACGTTGAATTAGCCACCTTACAATCTCCCCAAAGAACAAGTGAGTAAATAGCTGAGTTGTCAACAGTGTTGACATTTTCATTAATTGTTTGCTGCTTCATCCCGGTCAGGGCCATGGTGGGTCTGGTTTTTCGAGAATTACTGGGCACAATGTAGTAGCACACCCCGGATACCTGTCAGACATAGCCAATCACGTCTGTATGTAGACGCTCGAACGTATGTAGCCCACCTGTGGATTCGTACCTTGGATTCCAGCAGTAGTGGGCTAGTGTAATTTACCACTGTGTCACCCGAACACACTTCGCTAAATGTTGTAAATGTAAAACATATTTAAACATATTATTACACGTTATACAACAGTTAGTTCCGACCTTACAATCTGATTGGTTGAAAAGCGTTCTAACCGTGCTGATATTTGTGATAACAGCACGGTCTTTTCACACCACAACTGTATTACTCCGCCAGTAACGACAAGCTTCATGAACACAAACGCGCACGCAGGCGACACAGACTTTTTTCCCGATCGCGTTTTAAATGCGTTATCTGATATACAATCCAGCACACTGTGTATGGAACATAACCAATTGTCTAATATACTATCTAGTGCACTATGTAGTGAACATGAATGCGTTATCTGATATACAATCTAGCACACTGTGTAGGGAACATAACCAATTGTCTAATATACTATCTAGTGCACTATGTAGTGAACGTGAATGCGTTATCTGATATACAATCTAGCACACTGTGTAGGGAACATAACCAATTGTCTAATATACTATCTAGTGCACTATGTAGTGAACGTGAATGCGTTATCTGATATACTGTACAATCTAGCACACTGTGTAGGGAACATAACCAATTGTCTAATATACTATCTAGTGCACTATGTAGTGAACGTGAATGCGTTATCTGATATACAATCTAGCACACTGTGTAGGGAACATAACCAATTGTCTAATATACTATCTAGTGTACTATGTAGTGAACGTGAATGCGTTATCTGATATACAATCTAGCACACTGTGTAGGGAACATAACCAATTGTCTAATTCACTATCTAGTGCACTATGTAGGGAACATGAATGCGTTATCTGATATACAATCCAGCACACTGTGTAGGGAACATAACCAATTGTCTAATTCACTATCTAGTGCACTATGTAGTGAACGTGAATGCGTTATCTGATATACAATCTAGCACACTGTGTAGGGAACATAACCAATTGTCTAATATACTATCTAGTGCACTATGTAGTGAATGCGTTATCTGATATACTGTACAATCTAGCACACTGTGTAGGGAACATAACCAATTGTCTAATATACTATCTAGTGCACTATGTAGTGAACGTGAATGCGTTATCTGATATACAATCTAGTGCACTGTGTAGGGAACATAACCAATTGTCTAATTCACTCTCTAGTGCACTATGTAGTGAACGTGAATGCGTTATCTGATATACAATCTAGCACACTGTGTAGGGAACATAACCAATTGTCTAATATACTATCTAGTGCACTATGTAGTGTACATGAATGCGTTATCTGATATACAATCTAGTGCACTGTGTAGGGAACATAACCAATTGTCTAATATACTATCTAGTGCACTATGTAGTGAACATGAATGCGTTATCTGATATACTGTACATACCAGCACACTGTGTAGGGAACATAACCAATTGTCTAATTCACTAGCTAGTGCACTATGTAGTGAACGTGAATGCGTTATCTGATATACAATCTAGCACACTTTGTAGGGAACATAACCAATTGTCTAATATACTGTCTAGTGCACTATGTAGTGAACGTGAATGTGTTATCTGATATACAATCTAGCACACTGTGTAGGGAACATAACCAATTGTCTAATATACTATCTAGTGCACTATGTAGTGAACGTGAATGCGTTTTCTGATATACAATCCAGCACACTGTGTAGGGATCATAACCCATTGTCTAATATACTATCTAGTGCACTATGTAGTGAACGTGAATGCGTTATCTGATATACAATATAGTGCACTGTGTAGGGAACATAACCAATTGTCTAATTCACTATCTAGTGCACTATGTAGTGAACGTGAATGCGTTATCTGATATACAATCCAGCACACTGTGTAGGGAACATAACCAATTGTCTAATATACTATCTAGTGCACTATGTAGTGAACGTGAATGCGTTATCTGATATACAATCCAGCTCACTGTGTAGGGAACATAACCAATTGTCTAATATACGGTACTATCTAGTGCACTATGTAGTGAACGTGAATGCGTTATCTGATATACAATCTAGTGCACTGTGTAGGGAACATAACCAATTGTCTAATTCACTATCTAGTGCACTATGTAGGGAACATAAATCTGTGAGCTGATACACAATCTAGTGCACTATGTAGGGAACATTAATGTGTTTGTAACGTGAACAGTTAGCTTAATAGCCCAGTTAGCAGCTCCTAAAAGTTCTGTTATCACCCATAATCCTTTGGTAATCCTGTGCGAGAGGTTTTTTATTTCTTTTTTTTCCCTTCGGAGGTTCTTGCCGCCTTCTTCTTGTTCTTTTTACCTCCCTGAAATGAGTTTTTGCAACTTGGGATGTCTGCTTTGTAGTGTTAAACTATGTGCCTTTTTTAGCCTACCGTGTTAAGGCAGAGTAGGGAATTTTTACTGTTGCATAGCAGCAACTAATTCGTTGTGGAACTACTTTTTGGCGGAAGGTATTGTCAATATTAAAGCATATTTAATATGAAATTCAGGACTTCTTTGATTTATTTTCTTTCTTTATTTTGTAAAAACTGTTTTATAAAAGCAACAGAACACTTGAGGTTGTGTGTTATTCGCGATAACACACTCCCTCTCGTGTTCTATTGCTTAATTATTTCTTAAATGTCTAATTACAAGTATTAATTCACATAAATATTGTAATTAAATATTTAAAAATTTGAAAGGTTTAAAATTTTTGCAGCTATTTTGCAATTGAAATAAATGAAGGCTTTTCATTGAAAATCATAATTTAACATAACAATTTTAAATTCTGGAAATATTTAAATGTCATTCTTACTCAGCTAATCACCCAACATGTAAAAAAGCATAAATAAATAAATAATTTAATCAAATAAATAATAATAATAATAATAATAATAAATAGTAATAAAAAAAAATAAAAAAATCTTAAATACCTTAAAAGTGTCATAAAAGTGTTCTTTGACAAGATGTGAAGGATTGAGTCCTAAGCTGCATCCGAAATCGCGTACTTCCATACTCAATAGTACGCGAAAGCAGTACGCAAGAGCGGTTAGTATGTCCGAATACACAGTATACATAAAAAGGTACACGAGAAGTAGCCGGATGACCTACTTCTTGGGCAGCCATGTTTGAGTATGCAAACGATGCACACTTTCGGTCCGCTAATGTATCCCATAATTCAACTGGAGCTGCGTTTGAAGCAGAAGAAGAAACAAGAACGATGGTGGAAAACGGAGTCCTCTGTTCACAAGTGTAAGTAAGATAAACAAAATGAAAATGTTATTATCGCGTACAACCTTAAATAACGTTATGATTAGCGCAAAAAGACGTGGGGCTTGTAATGAGCACGCGGCCTATAACTATGGTGATATTACGTCATCACGTCCTCAGGTCATCACTTGACGTTGGTAAGATGGCGGACGTAGTACGTAGGGGTGTTGCGTGCATACGGCACACTTCTGTACTGAAAGCGCGTACTTCTTTACCGGCCGAGAGGTGCGCACTTCCTCGAATCTAGTACGTGCTCTGTAAGTATGCGATTTCGGACGCAGCTCTTGACACATCTGGAGGATAATTAAAGCAAACAGGGTGCACCTGACTACTGTTTGGAGAGCCACAGCAAAGGGTCTAAATAGTTCTGTAGATTTCAGTTTTAGATTTTTTGATTAATTTCAGAACAAATATACTATTAACAGGTTTTCAACATGAGTATACGCAAAAAAGGACACATTCTTTGTTTTGTTCAATTTAATAAATAAAAATTAAAAATAAAAATCCATAATAAAAATTGTGAAAACTTTTTGGCAGCCAATTGGGAACGTCCCTTTTCTGTTCTTTTGGCTGTTCAAGCCTGATAAAAACATGGTTTAAAAAGTATGGTGTAGAGAAACTTCAGTGGCCAGCACATAGCGCTTTTCCACCAAAAGAACCATGGTTCTTGAACCGGTTCTGTTCAGCTTTCTTAGAACCTTGGTGTTCTGTAGAGAACCGACACGCGTTTCCACCAGTTTTTGGGAACCAAGCATGCGTCATTAAAGGTGGGCGTTGCTTAACGAATTGAAAGAGTAGTAATATCATGGCGGAGTGTGTAGATTATGTGCGAGCATTTGTGCTGTTGTTACAGATGTTCGTTTTTATGTAAAAAGCATCGCTCAACTGTTGGTGATAAAAAAGACGTAGGCGTGTTTATCGCAGTTGTTGTTTTCTTTAGTTCATTGACGTGAGAAGCGTTTTGCGCTTCGCTCTCACCGCGACCCTCTGCGCAAATAGCCAATTTGCTCAGCGCTGGGCTTGAGCGATAAAACATCCATGACACGAACATCCATTTGTGTAAAATAAGCATCAAATCTACTCTAAAATACAACACATGTATCTGTGTTAGCTGGATTTACTTCACGTGTGGTGTTCATGCAACTCGGGGTTCTAAATCTTATCGGGAGAGTCGAAAAAGCGTAACGTAAAAAATGCTGTCCGGGTCACTTTTACCACCTCATATCACACAGTTAACAATAAACAATGCAGCGACAAGCTCCATACGAGACACCAGCACAGTTGTTTAGCAAAGCACCCAAACCTCTACACTTTGACACGCCAACCGATGACGTCACGGTTCGTGCTGAAAAACCAAGTATTCTGTGGTGCCAGATTGGCCCGCTAGTTCGCTGTCTGGAACCTCTTTTTTTCGGTGGAAACACGCGGAACCGGTTCAAAATCAAGTTCGCGAACCGGAACCGTTCCGCGTCGGTGGAAAGGGGGTAACAGAGCCCTGACTCCAACCCATTGAGACATCTATTGATTACAATCCAGGCTATTTCATCCAGCTTGAATGCCTGACCTTAAGAATGCTCTGTTGACCAGACAGGCCACATAAATGCTTCAAAATCCTGTGCACAGCTTTTCCAGAAGAATTGAGGCTGTTACAGCAGCAAAGATGGGCCAGTACGACATTATGTTTTGAATCTAATTATTTAACACACATTATATGGAATGGAACCTTAGTAAACCAGAACCTGAATTTACATGATCTTAGTCTGTACTCTTGTGCTAGTTTAATTATGTATATCTTTTATGGATCCTATCCAAAAAGGAATTTCTTTTTATGTGCACACTAGCAGCTGTTCAGTGCGTAGTGACTTCACAGTGTAAATTGTGAGTAGGTATAATGAAGCAGGCTGTTTGTGCTAGTGCCTTTTTCACACCTCTCTCACACTGCTCTGTCTGCACAATACGGAATAAAGTGATTATGCTGCGTTTTTCAGTGAGGAGGAGGAGGCAGGACCCCTGTGCTGTGATGAGACTGCCTAATGATTTCCCCTTTGCAGTGGGGCTTGTGCGCAGAGCAGCCGCAATGGACCAAATCAGGCAGGAGGTAAGAGAGCGTGGGGTGAAAAGAAAGCCAAAATGATACTTCAAAGTGTATTATCTGAAGTGAAAACCATTTGTCTTGTAGAGATTGCATTCAGGTACCAGGAGCAGGCAGAATGCCTTTGATTGCAGCATGATTGTTTACCAAAGGCGCAGTTAGCCAGATTACCTCAGCGAAACACAGTTTAAACACAGTTTAAAAACAGTTTAAGTCTCGTTTTTAGGACGTTTCTCAATTGTTCTGAAGATGTACTTCCCACAGACAGCTAATGGTACACTCAGCTGTGTGGACCTAAGTCTGAACAGGGTGCACCTGACCACACCAGCAAGGTGTTTAAAAAGTTTTGTGAATAATGGATTTCAGTGTTTGATTTTTATTTAATTAAAAAAAAAAAAAAATCCGCGAAACTTTAAAGCGTTACTGAATACTTTATGAATTTAACGCTGAATACTTTATCCACTGTATTTATAAAAGTATGCAAAATAAATTAATTAAATAATTTTTAAATTCAGTGCAGCCGCTCAGGTGGCGCAGCGGTAAAAAGACTGTACGTGGTTACGAATCCAGCTCTGCTTCACCGGTTCGAAGCTGAGTGGCTGTATGAGCAACGATTGGCCTGTTGCTCAGTTGGGGGGTGGGACAAAGAACCGGATGTGGGTCTCTCACTGTCAGAATGCGATTACGACCTCTGCCGGCTGATTAGAGGCGCCTGCACAAGAGAAGAGGAAGAGTGCCCTTAGGGTGTGTCTCTCCGCATGCAACGCTAGGTGGCGCCAAACTCATCAATGTGTGGGTGGCAAAAATGCATCCGGCTGCTGCCCATGTTTCGAAGGGGATATGGGTTAGCTTCGATCTCCTCGGTCAGGGCAGGGTTCGGCATAGACAGAGAGGAAGCACGATGCAAATTGAACAATTGGATGCACTAAAGGGGGAGAAAAAGGGGGAATAAAATAAATAAATACATTCAGTATATACACATTGAATTAGAATATGCGAAAGTAGACAAAATGTGTGACCTTATTTAAAAATATTTTATTATATATTTTAAATTCATGTTTTACACACTGTGGTTACATTCATGACAGAAACGGTAATTACTGGTTACCCAAGATTCATCACTTCAAGTCTTTTAATGTCAAACACAGTCATGGACAATTTTGTGTCTCCAATTTACCTCACTTGCATGTCTTTGGACTGTGGGAGGAAACCGGAGCTCTCGGAGGAAACCCACTCAGACATGGGGAGAACATGCAAACTCCACACAGAAATGACCCAGACCGCTCCACCTGGGAATCCAACCCAGGACCCAGGACAGTGCTACCCACTGAGCCAGTTTTACTGTTAGACATAAACTGTTTAGCCACAAATATGTGGACCTCCTAATTATTGTGTTTTAGCTACAACCTGGTGGCAAGGTGGCTCGCCTCACAGCAAGAAGGTCCTGGGTTTGATTCCCAGGTGGGGCGGGTGGGGTCCTTTCTGTGTGGAGTTTGCACGTTCTCCATGTGTCTGCGTGGGTTTCCTGCCACAGTCCAAAGACTTGCAAGTAAGGTGAATTGGAGATACAAAATTGTCCATGACTGTGTTTGACATTAAACTTGTGAACTGATGAATCTTGTGTAACTACCGTTTCTGTCATGAATGTAACCAAAGTGAGTAAAACATGACGCTCAAATCTTTATAAATAATAAATAAATAAGCTACAACCTTCTTAACTGTTATAGAAAATGTATTATAATAAATGATATGCTTCCAACATTTTTCTGTTTGTTTCTGAAATGACTTGTCACACTATATGTCAAGCGGCTCACCTGTGACAACTCGGTTCTCTAATAAAAGGAAAGCAAGGAAACTCAGAACAAGGCGGGGATGGCAATGCACTAACAGCGCTTAGCGTGGGTTCAAACATGCGACCTGCTCCGGAAAAGGGCCAGCACGTCACCTCTGGGCAGCTTGCTCATCCTAGATGATTGATTCCTTTGGCTCAGTTTCCAAAACGAGATAAAAGTGTGCTGGCCTCGTACACTAGTAGAAACCAGACCAGACCGAGTCTGGCATCACAGTTTAAAAAAAAAGCAGGTTGCTAACAGAGGAGCTGGCAAATATGTGTGTAGGAAACTTTTTTTAATGTAAACACAAGGTAAAGAAGTGACACATCAATCACTTCTGCCTCCATGCTCACTCTGCCAGCCATATTTGGGAAGGCAGACAGACATGATTCGATAACCGAGCCACATCACTGATCTTCTCAGCGGTTGGGATTGTTAAAGAAATGGTCTCAAACCTTCTGCTCTGCTTTCTCCAATCTTGTTATATATGTTATACCCTTCTAAATTCACGGGAAAATGCACTTATTTCGTGGACCTTTGCAAAAAGTGGCAAATTTCACGGCAGTAATTAAATACCACTCATGAATTTAATGATGTTCGTGTTTAGACAAACCCCATTTGCATCTACGTAATCGGTTGGGAGTTTTCCAAACTCAAATACCCGAGTCGTGTTTTTGCCTGCTTTAGACTTTGACATCTTGGACATTTTATCTAACCGATTGCTAATGTAACCGAGCATCTTTAGAGTTTGCTGAGTTTATAAAGAAAGAAAGAAACTTTACATAGACAAACTATCAGGAGCATAATACACCAATCAGCCATAACATTAAAACCACCGTCTTGTTTCTACACTCACTGTCCATTTATCAGCTCCACTTACCATATAGAAGCACTTCGTAGTTCTACAATTACTGACTGTAGTCCATCTGTTTCTCTGCATGCTTTGTTAGCACCCTTTCATGCTGTTCTTTAATGGTCAAGACTCTTCCAGGACCACTACAGAGCAGGTATTATTTGGGTGGTGGATCATTCTCAGCACTGCAGTGACACTGACATGGTGGTGGTGTGTTAGTGTGTGTTGTGCTGGTATGAGTAGATCAGACACAGCAGCGCTGCTGGAGTTTTAAAATACCGTGTCCGCTCACTGTCCACTCTATTAGACACTCCTACTTAGTTGGTCCACCTTGTATATGTAAAGTCAGAGACGATCGCTCATCTATTGCTGAGTTGGTCATCTTCTAGACCTTCATCAGTGGTCACAGGACGCTGCCCATGGGACGCTGCAATGACAGTGAGGTGTTTAAAAACTCTAGCAGCGCTGCTGTGTCTGATCCACTCATACCAGCATAACACACTAACACACCACCACCGTGTCAGTGATACTGCAGTGCTGAGAATGATCCACCACCCAAATAATAACTGCTCTTGTGGTCCTGACCATTAAAGAACAGGGTAAAATGGAGCTAAGAAAGCATGCAGAGAAACAGATGGACTACTGTCAGTAATTGTAGAACTACAAAGTGCTTCTATATGGTAGGTGGAGCTGATAAAATGAGCAGTGAGTGTAGAAACAAGGAGGTGTCACAAACATTGTCATTGTCAAATATTTCATAATTCATACACTACACACTCATTTCACGGTACATGATGTGATTTTCACGGCCGTGAATTAGGTAGGGCCTTAGTTATAGGCGAAGACTAAGTGTTGTTTTATCAGCAAAGGGAGGTTGTATAAGGTTAAAACCAGCTCTAACCAGATGCCATGGAACCGTGACATTTAACATGGCAGATACAGGCCATGCCAGGCAGGCAAAACATTGTTTTACTCATGTTTAGCAGCGATGAAAACAAACAGAACCGAGTGAATAATAACAGTGTACGAAAATGAGACAAGGAGGAGAAAACAACAAAGAGAGGATTGAAATGAGGACACAGTGGGCGCTTGTGTCGAACACACGGGCCATTCCATCGAACGCGATTTAACGGGTGATGTTCAACCCTGCAGCTCACCGTGAATGAGCGGACATTCGCAGACAAGATGAACTGGTTTTATTGACGAGCGTTAAACAGGATGGGTAAGCGTGTAGTCTCAAAGCAAGCAACCGGGAAAAGCAGAGCTCAGGGCGGAGGTGGCTCAGGGTCTAGTGCCAGCATGGGCATCTGCTGCGGTTGCCTGCCCTTTCAGAGCACCATGCAGGATGCTGAAAAGGAGGAGGTTCGTGTTCACTTGGAGGCTATTAGTGAGGAAGTGGATGAGACCACGGTGGAGGAAAGGTATTTATGATAAGATCAGTAAAGCTGCAAGTGCGAGTTTAATAAAAATAGAGATGAACTGGAGTTGTTATTTTTATTGCTGCAGTTACTGTAAACACACTCACTTTTACCCTTACTCAGTGAATAAAGATGCCAGCTTATTAACTGTATTCTAGTTTTAAAAAACCTGGCTCACTAAGTACGCACAAAAAGAAGTATAATGTGGAGCACTTGTAAAATTAAGACTACTCGGTGTAAACAATGCATGCTGTTTGCTCAGTCTTTCCACTGTTTGGTTAGTGGGATTGTGCGATCCAGACTATGACAGGAATTTAGGGATTGCTTTCATGGCTTTGTACTGCTGAGAAAATGATAGTCACACATAATGAAAGGCCTTTATTATGTCAAGGATTGTGGGTTTGATTCCCATGGACCTGAATGTGTGAGATCGGAGCTAGTACAAAATGTTCACTTTTTAAGATGCAGAATATGACTAGACGTCTTGTTTATTTGTCTTACAACAAGGGATTCCAATATTACAAGAATGTTATTAAATTATGAAATAACAGTAGGGTACAATGTAAATGTTAAGGTTCTGATTTGCTAAGATCCCTAAAATGTTCATACAGTAGCTGTTCAATGTTCATTTGTAACGATAATAATCGCAAACATGACAAAACATTAAATACACAAAAACTTTCTGCATTTTTTAAATGCTTTTTCTCCCTTTTTCTCCCGATTTTTAGTGGGTCCAATTTTTTTACCCAATTGCATTGTGCTTCCTCTCTACTGACGCTGACCCCCTGCCCCTGATTGAGAAGAGCGAACGGACACATGAGCAGTACCCGACTGCATCTTTTCACCTGCACGAGACGTGTTCATATAAGTCAGCCTTGTGCACGGAGAGCCTCACCCTGATCAACATTATTCCTCTCTCTGTGCAGATGCCATCAATCAGCCAGCAGAGGTTGTAATTGCATCAGTTATGAGGTCCCTTTCCGGCTCCCTTCCGTGGATGAACAACAGCCAAACGTTGTTCATATAGTCGCCCAACCCAGCCGGATGGCAGAGCTGAGATTCGATACGATGTATTTGAAATCCCAGCGCTGGTGTGCTAGCGTATTTTACTGCTGCGCCACCTGAGCGGCTAGTAGACGCTTTTATCCAAAGCAACTTACAATTATGACTGAACACAATTTTTGAGCAATTGAGGGTTAAGGGCCTTGCTCAGGGGCCCAACAGTGGCAACCTGGTAGTGGTGGGGCTTGAACCTGCAATCTTCAGATCACTAGTCCAGTACCTTATTCACAGAGTTATGTGGTGTATGTGTGTCTGCCCTGTGATGGAATGGTGCCCCGTCCAGGGTGTTACTGTGTGTGCCTTGTGCCCCTTACCCCTTCTTATCAGTGACAAAGACCCCACCCTTTATTTAGTCTGATAGTTTTCCCACCCAGCAGACTTAGTGCCCAATTTTGTCTAGGGGGTGCCCAGACACTCAGGAGTTCAGAATCCCAGCTTTGGTGTGCAACCTGGGCACCAGAATAGGTTTCTTGGGGGCGTTTGATAGTCTGTTTACCATCATCATCTTCCATCACCTTTTCTATGAATTTCACTTTATATTTGCCAGTATATTAATTGTTCAGCTGCTCAACAGTCAGTTGTCATCATTGCGCAATAAATTTTCAATAGGGTATAGACTGCAGACAGGCCAGTCTATCGCACACACACACACACACACACACACACACACACTATGTCTATAAAGCCACACTGTTGTAGCAAGTGCAGAATTAGGCCTGGCATTGTCTTGAGATCAGACATGGTCTTGATGGCAGCATGTCTCTCTAAAATCCCAATATTTACCTCTGTGTCAATGGAACCTTCACAAACATGAAAGTCATTTATGTCGTGGGCACTGGTACACCAACATACCACGACTAATATTAGCTTTTTGCACCTTTAGCTTATAACAGTCTGGATAGTCCTTTTTGGTCTTTGGTTTATAGACCTGCTTGTAAATTTTGATTTAGAGTTAATGATATTCTTATAGATTTATTTAGTAGTAACCAAACGAAGAGAAAATATGTAATGATTTTGTGTAGGTAAACAGACCAATTAATGAGGTAAGCTTTTGCTTTTGTTGTGGTAAAAATAGTGATGTCTACTTGTTTTAAAAATGTTGTGCTACAGTTATGTATTTGATTTCCAATACACTTTCTATTATTCTGCGATTGCTCGTTAAATGCCCATTCTGTCTGTTTGGGTATTCAATAGTTTTTCCATTCAGAAAATGTTATCAGATAATATGTTTTCTAATCTTCTTTTCCTAGACCTTTGTCCCGTTCGGTTATGGGGTCGGCTCTCGGCAGATCACGATCCGCGCATCGATTTGGCACAATTTTTACGCTGGATGTCCTTCCTGACACAACCCTCCCTATTTCTATCCGGGCTTGGGACCGGCACTACAATGCACTGGTTTTGTGCATCTAGCGGCTAGGTATCTATAGGAAAATTCAGTGTTTTTAATTAACCTGACTGCATGTTTTTGGACTGTGGGAGGAAACCGGAGCACCCGGAGGAAACCCATGCGGACACGGGGAGAACATGCAAACTCCGGCACAGAAAGGACCCGGACCGCCCCACCTGGGGAACGAACCCAGGACCTTCTTGCTGGGAGGCGACAGTGCTACCCACTAAGCCACCGTGCCGCCCAGATAATATGTTTACTAATAAGTTTACTAATTTAACTATTAGCCAGTATAACTATTTTGTTTCCCAACCCACTGTGTCTCACTTATTTTGTCAATTTCTTGTAACTGATAATCAACTGGCACAATAAATGTCAGGGTTTGAATCTTAACAGTGCTATTGGCCATTTGGGAGTCTGCATGGGGGGAGCGGGTGGGAGGCCAAACATCCTAGCTACTGGGAGGTGCACCTAGTGCTGGTCCCAAGCCCAGATAAAATTTACGCCACATTAGGTATGCAGACCACAGTGATTGGCTGAGGCAACTCTTAAATACACCGATCAGCCATAACATTAAAACCACCTCCTTGTTTCTATTGTACTCACTGTCCATTTTATCAGCTCCACTTACTATATAGGAGCACTTTGTAGTTCTACAATTACTGACTGTAGTCCATCTGTCTCTCTGAATGCTTTGTTAGCCCTCTTTCATGCTATTCTTCAATAGTCAGGACCCCCACAGGACCACCACAGAGCAGGTATTATTTGGGTGGTGGATCATTCTCAGCACTGCAGTGACACTGACATGGTGGTGGTGTGTTAGTGTGTGTTGTGCTGGTATGAGTGGATCAGACACAGCAGTGCTGCTGGAGTTTTTAAACACCTCACTTTCACTGCTGGACTGAGAATAGTCCACCAACCAAAAATATCCAGTCAACAGCACCCCGTGGGCAGCGTCCTGTGTCCACCGATGAAGGCCTAGAAGATGACCAACTCAAACAGCAGCAATAAATGAGTGATCGTCTCTGACTTTACATCTACAAAGTGGACCAACTAGGTAGGAGCATCTAATAGAGTGGACAGTGAGTGGACACGGTATTTAAAAACTCCAGCAGCGCTGCTGTGTCTGATTCACTCATACCAGCACAACACACACTAACACACCACCACCATGTCAGTGTCACTGCAGTGCTCTGCAAATAATACCTGCTCTGTGGTGGTCCTGTGGGGGTCCTGATCATTGAAGAACAGGATGAAAGGGGGCTAAAAAAGCATGCAGAGAAACAGATGGACTACAGTCAGTAATTGTAGAACTACAAAGTGCTTCGATATGGTAAGTAGAGCTGATAAAATGGACAGTGACGTCCCATCAAGATATTAAACACATCACAGTGTTATTTAAAATAGTTCAGATTCAGCTTGTAAATGCGCGCTCAAGGTAGGTCAGGGTGTGTTTCAAATCAACACTCTTACTCTGTACAGACTGTAGTGTCAGCTGTTGGAAATAAAGAAAGCCATTTTTTACTGATAACATAAATAGAACAATCTGTTTTACTGGCTATCATTTAATCAGTTGATCATTAACGTCTTTGGTCCTGACACACCTGGAAATAAACCTTGTCCCCATAGTGATTCATACCTGAAAGAAATACAGCCAGCTAGATAACCAGCTTTGGAGTTTTTGGTCGGCTTACGGCTGTTTTATGGTTTACAAACACATTAACATGTGAGATTTCATTTCTGGATTGAACGTTTAAATCTGGAATACCTGAATGAAATACATGATGTACGTACCTAGCATGGATTTGTAGCGTATCACATTAAAGTACACAGTATATCAGTGGCTGCAGCTGCTGGTGCTTAAAACAGTTGTAATGGCTCCATTGATTGTTTGCAATTTATGACCTTAAATATTTATGTCTTAGGTTCCCAGGCTTAGCAGATTTTACCTGCACTCACAACCAACTCACTACGGCAGGGCCGATCAGAGGACTAACGGCTCATAGCGATGGTCCCGGCTCGGCCTCAGCAGGCATTAAAACGTAGATGAAATATCTGTTCTGAGAGGGTGAAGTCATTTCTGTCCCAGTGAATCATCATCTGCCTGTGTAAGCACTGGAGTCATGGCAGTTCCACGAGTAGCCACCAGGGAATGTTGTTGAGTCTTTTGACTTTTAAGCATCCGTTCTTGTTATGTCATGTCACTCCACTGACAGCGTAGGGTGTGAGCTCGAGTTCTCATAGATTTAGGACTTTCCAGATTAGGAAATTTAGACATTCCATGCTGTTTAAAGATGGGACATAATTGGATCGGCCTCCACCTTAAGCACTGTGAGCTTGGAATACAAAACAATGCACACAAGTCTAAAAATGTCCTAATGGATGGGAAATGTCCTCTGTGTGTGGACCTTGCATTCCATATCCTAAAAAGCTTTTGTGTCAAAGGTTAGAAGTCATAGCATTGTAGTTGTAACCTGATCTGGTCTGTTTTGACAGCATGTCCGGCAAATACTAGCACATGGTCAAATCATGCTAAACACCTGAACACAGACATCCAAACTTGCAAAAACTCATTTCAGAGAGGTACCCCCGGACCTGGACCTGGACCCCAAGCCCAAAAAAAAAAAAAAAAAGTTAAAAACCTCTTGCACACACCAAAGGATATGGGTGATAACAGAACTTTAGGAGCTGCTAACTGAGCTACTAAGCTAACTGTTCGTGTCCCAAACACATTAATGTGTACTACATAGTGCACTAGATAGTGTGAAAGATAATAGATTTATGTTCCCTACATAGTGCACTAGATTGTATATTAGAAAACAATTTATGTTCCTTCCTAGATAATAGACTTATGTTTCTTACATAATGCTTTAGATAGCGTATTAGTTACATATATACAGTGTATCACAAAAGTGAGTACACCCCTCACATTTCTGCAGATATTTAAGTATATCTTTTCATGGGACAACACTGACAAAATGACACTTTGACACAATGAAAAGTAGTCTGTGTGCAGCTTATATAACAGTGTAAATTTATTCTTCCCTCAAAATAACTCAATATACAACCATTAATGTCTAAACCACCGGCAACAAAAGTGAGTACACCCCTAAGAGACTACACCCCTAAATGTCCAAATTGAGCACTGCTTGTCATTTTCCCTCCAAAATGTCATGTGACTCATTAGTGTTACTAGGTCTCAGGTGTGCATAGGGAGCAGGTGTGTTCAATTTAGTAGTACAGCTCTCACACTCTCTCATACTGGTCACTGAAAGTTCCAACATGGCACCTCATGGCAAAGAACTCTCTGAGGATCTTAAAAGACGAATTGTTGCGCTACATGAAGATGGCCAAGGCTACAAGAAGATTGCCAACACCCTGAAACTGAGCTGCAGCACAGTGGCCAAGATCATCCAGCGTTTTAAAAGAGCAGGGTCCACTCAGAACAGACCTCGCGTTGGTCGTCCAAAGAAGCTGAGTGCACGTGCTCACCGTCACATCCAACTGCTGTCTTTGAAAGATAGGCGCAGGAGTGCTGTCAGCATTGCTGCAGAGATTGAAAAGGTGGGGGGTCAGCCTGTCAGTGCTCAGACCATACGCCGCACACTACATCAAATTGGTCTGCATGGCTGTCTCCCCAGAAGGAAGCCTCTTCTGAAGTCTCTACACAAGAAAGCCCACAAACAGTTTGCTGAAGACATGTCAACAAAGGACATGGATTACTGGAACCATGTCCTATGGTCTGATGAGACCAAGATTAATTTGTTTGGTTCAGATGGTCTCAAGCATGTGTGGCGGCAATCAGGTGAGGAGTACAAAGATAAGTGTGTCATGCCTACAGTCAAGCATGGTGGTGGGAATGCCATGGTCTGGGGCTGCATGAGTGCAGCAGGTGTTGGGGAGTTACATTTCATTGAGGGACACATGAACTCCAATATGTACTGTGAAATACTGAAGCAGAGCATGATCCCCTCCCTCCGGAAACTGGGTCGCAGGGCAGTGTTCCAGCATGATAATGACCCCAAACACACCTCTAAGACGACCACTGCTTTATTGAAGAGGCTGAGGGTAAAGGTGATGGACTGGCCAAGCATGTCTCCAGACCTAAACCTAATAGAACATCTTTGGGGCATCCTCAAGCGGAAGGTGGAGGAGCGCAAAGTCTCGAATATCCGCCAGCTCCGTGATGTCGTCATGGAGGAGTGGAAAAGCATTCCAGTGGCAACCTGTGAAGCTCTGGTAAACTCCATGCCCAGGAGAGTTAAGGCAGTTCTGGGAAATAATGGTGGCCACACAAAATATTGACACTTCAGGAACTTTCACTAAGGGGTGTACTCACTTTTGGTGCCGGTGGTTTAGACATTAATGGCTGTATATTGAGTTATTTTGAGGGAAGAATAAATTTACACTGTTATATAAGCTGCACACAGACTACTTTTCATTGTGTCAAAGTGTCATTTTGTCAGTGTTGTCCCATGAAAAGATATACTTAAATATCTGCAGAAATGTGAGGGGTGTACTCACTTTTGTGATACACTGTATATTATATTCCCTATATTATATTATTATTATGTTCCCTACATAGTGCACTAGATAGTGTATTAGAAACTACATAGTGCATTAGAAAGTATGATTTGTGTTCCTTACATAGTGCACTAGATAGTGTATTACATAATTAATTATGTTCCCTACATAGTGCACTAAATTGTATATCAAATAACGGATTTATGTTCCCTACATAGTGCACTAGACAGTATCAGTATATTAGACAATTGATTTATGTTCCCTTCACAATGCGCTAGATTGTATATCAGATAACGGATTTAATACGCAATCGGGGAAAAAAGTCTGCGCTATAACACAAGTTTAAAAGTGAAACAGGAGGAAAAAACATCTAAACATCCCTCAAGCCAAGTTCTGAACAAAGCGGCGGTTTGTGCCGAGTCTCACGGTTCCCTAAATGGGGTGTCCACATAGTGTAAGTCATGGGCTTCAGACATGATTGATCTTCATGATCTTCACCTTTGAACGATTAGTTTATGGACCCTGATGCTACATGCAAGCACAGAAAGGTTCCAATTGCATCCAGAAAGCGAGGTCATCAGTTCCTGCTGATGGGCGTGAGCTGGAATGTGGATAATCCTTTGGCAGGTGTAACATGAGAGTGGCAGCAATAGTCGGGGAGATGCCTCAAAGACCTAGGGGAGGTGGAGAAGGTGCTGACGGGTGTGTGATCACAGGGATACCATGCGGGCTGAAACAGCACTTATTTTGGCACACAGAGACTCCCGACCTATGCAAACTAACCGTACTTTCTCAGAACTGCTTCATACATAGTGTGAAGGGTCACAGCATGGCTAAGTTGTTCTCTTAGCAATGCTGGCATGACACGGAGGACAAAGGAAGGTGTGCTTCTCGGATATTTTTGGCATATGAGACCTACGGGTCGGCATTCGCCTTCATACTTTTGCAGAGGAAACTGGGATACAAACACTTGACAGTTCTAATTCTGCCAGAACCTGGAGGTGGTTAAGCACAGGGTTTAAACTGGAGTCAGCAAGGCTTTGGACAGACACTTTTAAAGGTACATTGTTTTATTTTTATTAAAATATAGAATTCAAAAAGAAACTACAGAAAAGATTGTCTGCCTTTGAGACTTCTCTTAATTTTGAAGCACAGGTAAGATGTTTGCTAATTTAAATCTGTTTGAGGACATGTTTCGTTTTTTAAGTTGGCCTGTGGGCCTTTAAATAATCCCCGAGGAATTAATAGTCAATTTATTGACAGAAAGAGAAGGACATTAAAGTCAGCAGTTCATTTATATTGATTATTTATTATGATTTGACTTTGAAGTGATATGTAACCATCTTTTTCATATTTTTCAGTGATTGAATATAATTCAATTGATTGATAATGGTGAATCAAATAAAACACAACCATTAAAAAACGTTCCTTCAACATAACTATAACTTATGGAGGGTCATGATTTGAAACATGAGAGCTACGGTGATGAAAATATGAACTCTGGGATTTATATTGAAGCTAAATGTTGTGCTGTTACCCAAAAGAAAGAATGCATTTCTAAGAAAACCGATCAAACAGTCAATCAAGCCAATTTCTAAAACATTTAGAAATTAAGTTTCCGTACTGACATTAGAGACACGGGTGGGGCTTCATGCAACCTGCAGAGGTCAACGAAGAGCACAGGAATTTTGAGTATGTTTAGTATAATCAGACTGGGATAATGCAAAAACTAGGGCTGGCTCGATACCACTTTTTCATGTCCCATACCGATACCGATACTGATACCAATCCGATACCGTCATTTCTTTTCTCAAACAACTAAGCAGTAATAATACTGTACATGTCTCAATGCACCAGGTTAAACTAGCTATCTAAATAACAATGCTCAGACTGTGTAACAAATATTCTAAAGGAATAAATACAGAACCTACAACATCACACTTATGCAAAACTGCTGTTTTTATTTTTTATTTTTAGTTTTTAACAGCTGTTTTTATGTTTTTATAACTTTTACACACAGAACATTTAGCAGCATTTTGGTTTCACTTACGTTCGAGCTGTTGTTCACGTGACACATCTCGCTTTACGGCGTGTCGTCCAAAGTGTCTACGATTGGAAGATGTGGATATCAATCAAACGTGATGGACCAATTAAAATTGACGCAGAGTTGAGATTTTCCGTTAAAGTTCTGTCACGTTTTTAGATGATTAAACCCTGCTGGATTTTGAAGAGGACGTCTGTGGCTAAACGGGAAACGGTGTAGTTTGTTTTATTTTATAACACTAATGGATTAATCGTTGAGGATGTGAGAGATCTCCAAGCCAGGACAAGATAGGTTTTCTTTATCTCAGGTGAGCGGTTTATCATTTATAAAGCGTTTTTTTATTGTGTTTAAACAGTGTTTAGATGTGGCAGTAGTAGATGATTTTTAAAATGCTAAAAGTTTAAGTAGATCAGTGTGTTTTAATTTCTGAATGGCTGTTGCGGATGAGTTGTAGATCAGTGGCACATGTTAATGATGTCATCAAGATGCATCTTGTTACGGCAGTTGCCGAGTGAGCTGGCAATAAACGGCGCTCTGTTGGAACGTATCTTAGTGTGTTATTTGCTTTACACACAAACAATGGCCTTATTTACATTAAGTGTTATTTACATGAAGTGTTATTTACATTAAGTGTTATTTACATAAAGTGTTATTTATATAAAGTGTTATTTACATTTAGCATCAGTATCAGTTCGGATTACACATTTTTTTCCTTCTGATATCCGATCCAGTGATTTGGGCCAATATTGGACCAATATTGATACAGAGTATCGGATCGGTGCCAGCCCTAGCAAAAACATATACATAACAAGAAGCAATAGATGGGTAGTGTGTCAGATGCCTACAAAGTGTACATAGTAGTGATGTAGAACTCGGAGTTATCTGTCTTATGTGTGAATTAATTGTGGACACAAGCTAAACTGAAATCATAAAACGGGCTGCAAAGCAAGCACAGTCATAAGACATTTTCTGATAGGGTACAGCAAATGAGTATTTTACTTAACTATTAATCTGTAGGCACTCAGGTGGCACGGCATTAAATTACACTAGCCCACTAGTGCTGGAATCCAAGGTCACCGAAGTGCACAGGAATATTGAGTATATTCAGACTGGAATAATACAAAAAGAGGGTAAAATAAAAAGAACAGCTTCTGAAGTAAGCGGTGCAGTACTGTACTCCTGAAGTATGACTAAACATTAACAGACACACGTGGTTAAAAGCCTGCTGTCGTAAATTGATAATATCTTGTTACATAACAAGAAGCAGTAGACGGGTAGTGTGTCAGATCCCTCGTTCATACTCCATCCATGTCGGACCACTGCTAATGGACACGTATCACGTCGGACACAGACAAATGAGCTTTTTCTTTCTCAAGACACCCAGATAAATAAGCGCCTGCCACTGATCTGACATCTGTTTTATCATGTGTAGGCATTAGATGATGTCTGGAATATGGATATGATTCAAAGACACTCAGCATGCACTTATTTTAAGCTGATTTTGATGAACACCTCAGTGTGAATGTGCTATCGATTGCATCGTTACAGCACGTTTGCTGTGTTTGTTAGGAAAGTGTGGCTAATTATAGCAGTTCGATGAACAGAAAGGGCCAGAAGGTTCCGGAGATTTTGGAGTCAACACCGGAGAGGCACTCATGCATGATGGTTATAAAAATACAATGCAATGTTGTTATAAAAACAAGCATAGGCTATGACACAAATCTTCTTATAAACTTGGCCTGGTAGTCTGTGTACTTTATATATATATTAGGGCTGTCACGCGATTAAAAATTGTAATCGCGATTAATCTCAATTAATTGCAAAATAATAATTAAGCAAAATTTTAACAGTTATCCACTTTGTTATTGCAAGAACATGTTTACCAATAAAAACATTCATAAAATATGATACAATTATTAAATCTAAATTCATTTTAGAAAGCACATTATCTTGCATAAGTGAGGATCTTTTCCTGTTTATAACCCTGACACTGAAAACAGGTGCACCAACCATAATGTTTTGATCTAATATTATTCATCAATAAAGCATCAAAACACAGATATGATTATTTCATAGATCTATTAAGAAAACCTTTTAATACTGTGTTTGTGCAGAAACAAGACTGGGAAATACTGTTCTACATTACCATTTAAACATCTTTAAATACCTGAAACAGTCAAGTTAGCAGACATTATAAGTTATTGACTGTAGCTATAAAAAAAGTGTTTATTAAAAAATTTATACAGTCCATGTAAACGCTTAGTCCATATAAATATCAGATACAAATGTATTTTTAAAAAACTACAAACATCACAAATATAAATCATGTATATAACCATGTGATTGAATAACCTGAATAAACTGTAGAGATGAAACATCACGCAGAGTTTCACTTCTTACCGCAGGGGGAGAGGGCGGAGATATATGGTTTAGATGGACAGGTCAAGCAGCCAATGGAGATACTCGTTACAGAGATTGTGTGATTTCATTCATCTTTTCATCAACACGTAAAAAAAAAGTGAAAACCGCTAAAAGTAGTTTTTCATCGGACAGCAACGATAATTGATTACTTTTTCTGTTTACAGAAGATGCGGGACGTTTAAAACCCGATCGCGGACCTGCCTGCTTTATACAGTATATTGTGATCTATTTAACAGCAGTGTTTGTAAAGTTCCGTGTACAGTTCATGCGCTTTACATCCTAATTCATCTGAAATACTGTTAATTACCACAAAGACACATGTATGTGGCACAAACAGCCAAATAAAAATATTTAGATTAAAAATTTAAATCTCGATTAATTTTTTTAATCACGCTGAAAATTATAACGCGTTAATCGCGTTAATTAACGTGATAATATATATATAATTTTTTTAATGCATTTTCTTTCCTTTTCTCCCCCGACTTTTTAGCGCCCCCTCCGACACATGGGCAGCAGCCGTATGCATTTTATCACCATTTTGGCGAGTGCATATATGCAAATCAGCCTTGTGTACAGAGAGACACACCCTGATCCGCACTCTTTCCCCGCCTCCATGCAGGCGCCATCAATCAGCCAGCAGAGGTCGTAGTGCATCAGTTACGAGGAGTCCCGATCCGGCTTAATACCCCACCCCTATATGAACAACAGGCCAACCGTTGTTCATGTGGCTGCTCAGCCCAGCCGGATGGCAGAGCCGAGATTCGATACGATGTATTCGAGATCCCAGCTCTGGTGTGCTAGCATGTGTTTTTACCACTGTGTCACCTGAGTGACTAGTCTGTGTACTTTTGACCTCAAGAAGATTGTAAATTTGTAACCCAAGTAAAGAGCTTGTTAATGAACAGGTATTCAGAATTGAACTTTTAGGAACATGCTTCTGTTACATCTGGTTTTCTTAGAGGTGTATTGACACCGTCTCCAATAACTCTTTATCCACTTGTATCCCCGTTCAAAGATTTCTGTTCAGAATCTAAGAAGTGTAGTTGAGTTTAATTCAGCAGCTTTTGCTTTGCTACGAGTGGCACCATCATATGATAAACTGGCTTTCTACAAATTGTACATAGTAGTGATGTGGAACACAGAGTTATCGGTCTTATGTGTTTTTAAGTTGACTGTCTGGGTTTGAGTCCCTAGTGGTGCATTCCATCAGCCGAGCATCTTTATATAGACATGATTGGCTGTGAATGAAGGGCTAGCTGAGGTCCCGCACTGGATTGGCGTCCTGTCCGAGGTGTGTTACTGCATTGCTCCCAGTGCAAAAGTCTTATGCTACCATTAGATTTGTCGTTTTCGCAGTGGTATAATGAACAATATTCAGGTCTGGAGGACCTGTCAGTGTTTTATTAGTTGGTTCTCTCTCCAAATATGATTTGACTGCATTAGCAGTGTGATTGGAATCATCATCATGCTAAAAAATAAAACCATTGCCAATTAGACGCTTTCCAGAAGGAATGGCATGATAAATTAAGGCCTGTCTGTACTTTTCAGCATTCATGATCCCAACAATTTGGACAATAACGCCAACACCACTGTCAGAAATGCAGCTTCAGACAAGGACAGGCCCTCCACCAAGTTTCACCGAAGGCTGCAAGCACTAATTCTTCCATGTCTCTCCAACTCTTCTTCTCACATATTGTTGATGATCGGACCTAAAAATGTCAAACTTTAATTTAATCTTTCCCACTGATATTTATTCCTTTATTTCATTGTAAGCTGTAGCATTTCTTGGCCTTTTCACTTTGTTCCCCTCCTGAAAAGTGGTTTCTTGGCTGCTACCATTCGTGCTAAAGCTTCTTTGGACTGTAGAAGGGTCAACTTCTATGATCTGGCAAATGCTGAGCCAGGTCCTTGCTGGAATTCTTTCACTTTCTCAAAGAAGAAACTCTGAGAAACTTCTCATGACATTTTAAAAGTTTTCTTGGCATTCCAGTCCTTTTTTGTCCTTGACCTCTCCTGATTCTTTATAGTAGCTTGAATACATCTTGAGTATCCAGTTTGTTTGCTGATTTTCCTTTGGGAGTGGTGCCTTGCTGATGCAAAACTATTGGTTGACCAACACAATATTAGGAAGATGGTCATAATGTTATGCCCGATCATTATATATATTATATATATATTATATATATATTATATATATATATATATATATATATATATACAGTGTATCACAAAAGTGAGTACACCCCTCACATTTCTGCAGATATTTAAGTATATCTTTTCATGGGACAACACTGACAAAATGACACTTTGACACAATGAAAAGTAGTCTGTGTGCAGCTTATATAACAGTGTAAATTTATTCTTCCCTCAAAATAACTCAATATACAGCCATTAATGTCTAAACCACCGGCAACAAAAGTGAGTACACCCCTAAGAGACTACACCCCGAAATGTCCAAATTGAGCACTGCTTGCCATTTTCCCTCCAAAATGTCATGTGATTTGTTAGTGATACTAGGTCTCAGGTGTGCATAGGGAGCAGGTGTGTTCAATTTAGTAGTACAGCTCTCACACTCTCTCATACTGGTCACTGAAAGTTCCAACATGGCACCTCATGGCAAAGAACTCTCTGAGGATCTTAAAAGACGAATTGTTGCGCTACATGAAGATGGCCAAGGCTACAAGAAGATTGCCAACACCCTGAAACTGAGCTGCAGCACAGTGGCCAAGATCATCCAGCGTTTTAAAAGAGCAGGGTCCACTCAGAACAGACCTCGCGTTGGTCGTCCAAAGAAGCTGAGTGCACGTGCTCAGCGTCACATTCAACTGCTGTCTTTGAAAGATAGGTGCAGGAGTGCTGTCAGCATTGCTGCAGAGATTGAAAAGGTGGGGGGTCAGCCTGTCAGTGCTCAGACCATACGCCGCACACTACATCAAATTGGTCTGCATGGCTGTCACCCCAGAAGGAAGCCTCTTCTGAAGTCTCTACACAAGAAAGCCCGCAAACAGTTTGCTGAAGACATGTCAACAAAGGACATGGATTACTGGAACCATGTCCTATGGTCTGATGAGACCAAGATTAATTTGTTTGGTTCAGATGGTCTCAAGCATGTGTGGTGGCAATCAGGTGAGGAGTACAAAGATAAGTGTGTCATGCCTGGTGCAAGCATGGTGGTGGGAATGCCATGGTCTGGGGCTGCATGAGTGCAGCAGGTGTTGGGGAGTTACATTTCATTGAAAGACACATGAACTCCAATATGTACTGTGAAATACTGAAGCAGAGCATGATCCCCTCGCTCCGGAAACTGGGTCGCAGGGCAGTGTTCCAGCATGATAATGACCCCAAACACACCTCTAAGACGACCACTGCTTTATTGAAGAGGCTGAGGGTAAAGGTGATGGACTGGCCAAGCATGTCTCCAGACCTAAACCCAATAGAACATCTTTGGGGCATCCTCAAGCGGAAGGTGGAGGAGCGCAAAGTCTCGAATATCCGCCAGCTCCGTGATGTCGTCATGGAGGAGTGGAAAAGCATTCCAGTGGCAACCTGTGAAGCTCTGGTAAACTCCATGCCCAGGAGAGTTAAGGCAGTTCTGGGAAATAATGGTGGCCACACAATATATTGACACTTCAGGAACTTTCACTAAGGGGTGTACTCACTTTTGTTGCCGGTGGTTTAGACATTAATGGCTGTATATTGAGTTATTTTGAGGGAAGAATAAAGTTACACTGTTATATAAGCTGCACACAGACTACTTTTCATTGTGTCAAAGTGTCATTTTGTCAGTGTTGTCCCATGAAAAGATATACTTAAATATCTGCAGAAATGTGAGGGGTGTACTCACTTTTGTGATACACTGTATATATATATATATATATATATATATATATATATATATATATATATATATATATATGCACTAAGATGTTAGCAGCAGATCCTTTCACTCCTGTAAGTCATGGAGCAGACAGGGTTAAGGGCCTTGCTCAAGAGCCCAACAGAGTCGGGATTCAAACTCCAATTTTCCAACTGATAGCCCAAAGCTCTACCCACTAGGCTACCAATGTCCTGTAGATGGAATCTTAACCCCACTAAACACCTTTGGGATGAATTAGAACCAGACCTTCTCTCCTACGTCTCTGCATGGCTTGATTAAATGGGCATGTAAAGCCTCCCCATTTAAGGGGGAAAGGATCCATATTAATGCCTACGATTTTTGAATGGATAGTTCACCAAGCTTGGTGATTTTAGAAATGCTATGTATAAAAGTATTTGATAGATTATTTATGTTGTACAGTGTGTTTAATCGAACTCATCCATTTGCATGTAGCATGGATTGAGAGTTGACTCTATTACAAAGCAGCTTCTCAATTCTCACGTTGGTCTGTGGACAGGTGGGATTACAGAGACATGCAGATGCGAGTGTGATGAAGTGTGGGGATCAGAGGGAAATGCTTAGAGGGATCAGAGATGGCTCTGGTTCTCTCTCTGGAGAAGCTCCTGGCTCTGGAGTCATTTGTCACCCAAAGCTCCAATTTTCATTAGCTAATAGGAGCCATTTGCAGCCGTCTAGAGCGCTGCCAGGTGCCGGCTACTCGGCTTCTTCCCGACTTTCGCCTTTGAGAAGGTTTCTGTCTTGGTTTTTCATACCCTTCTCTCTTCTGCATCTCCTTAGTCATGATAAGCTCCCTCCCTCTCTCGGAGTCTGTGGGATCGTTCTCTTATTGCCCGTTATACTTCTTTTCTCCTGCGACTCTCGGTGAGGTGCACGGAAAGCCCAAAGCGACGAGCCCTCCGCAGGGGAGGCTTTTACGTCATCAAGCCAGTGACGAACACAAGCCAGAGAAGCTGCCGGCAAGCCGACGCGGAGCTTAGCGGCTCCTGTGTGCACATGAGCTTGTTAGCTATCTGCTCATATTTGTGTACAAACGCCATCTCCTCCTCCTCCTCTTCCTTCTCTGCGTCCTCCTCCCTCCCCCCCCCCTCGGCTCTTCGCGAGTGGCAGAGCCTAAGGAGCGGGGAAGAGTTTTTAAATGAAACTCGGAGCTCGTCTGCAGCAGCGGCAACAACAGCCCTGCTCAGATCCCATCCCCGCAGCGAGCAATGTGGAACCGGCAGGGTTACTCGGAGTACACTATCTACCCGGGACAGCCGATCTGCAATGTCACATACAGGTGTGTACATCTTTTTTTTTTTTTTTTGGCTTTGTTGTTTGTTTGGTGTGAGTCACGTTAAAGGAAGTGGAAAGTGAGGACCTGGTTTGACCTAGAGATGGAGATTGTTTTAGCTTGCTGTGCGGTCTGTCTATCGGTTGAGCATCTTTTGATCGGAGTGGAACATCAGAGGAGCGATGAGTATGTGCTGCAGTTTCTGGGTGGTCTGTGTCGGTCAGTATTATTGATACAGTTGTAAGGGGTGGACTCAGGACACACTGGAAGCTTAGCAGGATTTAAGTTCATGTTTCGTTGCTTGTTTGTTTATATTTCATATTTTTGTTTAGTATTTTATTACCTATAGATGTAACAATCAGGATTATATTTATAGGTGTTCTGTTTTTAAGAGGTTCCTCGTCTGATGATTTTTCATTGCAGTATTTCCAGGCTGCACTATTATATCCAAGTTCACTTACCCAGCTCCCATTATTTACGTCCAAAATCCCAACACCAAATAGCCAGTTTGAAAAATAATATGTCTGAGCCTAATCTTCCATCTGTGCACCTGGTATTAAAAAAACTGCCGTGTTGTGACAACTTTTATGTTCCATTCTGTCATATCTCTTGTTTTGGGCTGCGCTCACGAGGCTATATTTAGCGCCCGTCAGAAATGCATTAATGTTTTTGATTTGTTGATGTACAGTGAGGAGCAAATTAAACCACATTGGTTTTTATTATTTGATATACTTCCAGTGCATAAAGACACTGACTCTTGACTTTTCATTTTATTTACTTACTTATTTCATTAGCCTCTTTATCCTGGTCAGGGTTGCAATGGGTCCGGTTCCACTAGGTACAAGGCAGGAAAACCAAGAACAGAGTGCCAATCCATTGCTAAGCTTTAGCCAGTTACGTCTCGGACAACTATATGTGTGTATATGCGTATGCGTATATATCGATGTTGTGTCTACACAGACGTGATTGGTTCTTTGTTTTCCTGCCTCTATACACACACACACACAGTGGTAACCTAGTTGGTAGAGCTTTGGGCTATCAACTGGAAGATTGGCTGTTAAATCAAGGCTGTACTATGCGGCCACTTTTGGGTCAATGATCAAGGCCCTTAACCCTGTCTGCTCAAGGGGCGCTGTACGATGGCTGACCCTGCGCTCTGACCCCAGCTTCCAAACAAGCTGGGATATGCAAAGAAAGAATTTCATTGTACTTTAAATCTGTATATGTATTGTACAAATTAAGAATATCTTCATATATATATATATATATATATACAGTGTATCACAAAAGTGAGTACACCCCTCACATTTCTGCAAATATTTTATTATATCTTTTCAAGGGACAACACTATAGAAATAAAACTTGGATATAACTTAGAGTAGTCAGTGTACAACTTGTATAGCAGTGTAGATTTACTGTCTTCTGAAAATAACTCAACACACAGCCATTAATGTCTAAATGGCTGGCAACATAAGTGAGTACACCCCACAGTGAACATGTCCAAATTGTGCCCAAAGTGTCAATATTTTGTGTGACCACCATTATTATCCAGCACTGCCTTAACCCTCCTGGGCATGGAATTCACCAGAGCTGCACAGGTTGCTACTGGAATCCTCTTCCACTCCTCCATGATGACATCACGGAGCTGGTGGATGTTAGACACCTTGAACTCCTCCACCTTCCACTTGAGGATGCGCCACAGGTGCTTAATTGGGTTTAGTCCATCACCTTTACCTTCAGCTTCCTCAGCAAGGCAGTTGTCATCTTGGAGGTTGTGTTTGGGGTCGTTATCCTGTTGGAAAACTGCCATGAGGCCCAGTTTTCGAAGGGAGGGGATCATGCTCTGTTTCAGAATGTCACAGTACATGTTGGAATTCATGTTTCCCTCAATGAACTGCAGCTCCCCAGTGCCGGCAACACTCATGTAGCCCAAGACCATGATGCTACCACCACCATGCTTGACTGTAGGCAAGATACAGTTGTCTTGGTACTTCTCACCAGGGCGCCGCCACACATGCTGGACACCATCTGAGCCAAACAAGTTTATCTTGGTCTCATCAGACCACAGGGCATTTTAGTAATCCATGTTCTTGGACTGCTTGTCTTCAGCAAACTGTTTGCGGGATTTCTTGTGCGTCAGCTTCCTTCTGGGATGACGACCATGCAGACCGAGTTGATGCAGTGTGCGGCGTATGGTCTGAGCACTGACAGGCTGACCTCCCACGTCTTCAACCTCTGCAGCAATGCTGGCAGCACTCATGTGTCTATTTTTTAAAGCCAATCTCTGGATATGATGCCGAACACGTGGACTCAACTTCTTTGGTCGACCCTGGTGAAGCCTGTTCCGAGTGGAACCTGTCCTGGAAAACCGCTGTATGACCTTGGCCACCATGCTGTAGCTCAGTTTCAGGGTGTTAGCAATCTTCTTATAGCCCAGGCCATCTTTGTGGAGAGCAACAATTCTATTTCTCACATCCTCAGAGAGTTCTTTGCCATGAGGTGCCATGTTGAATATCCAGTGGCCAGTATGAGAGAATTGTACCCAAAACACCAAATTTAACAGCCCTGCTCCCCATTTACACCTGGGACCTTGACACATGACACCAGGGAGGGACAACGACACATTTGGGCACAATTTGGACATGTTCACTGTGGGGTGTACTCACTTATGTTGCCAGCTATTTAGACATTAATGGCTGTGTGTTGAGTTATTTTCAGAAGACAGTAAATCTACACTGCTATACAAGCTGTACACTGACTACTCTAAGTTATATCCAAGTTTCATGTCTATAGTGTTGTCCCATGAAAAGATATAATGAAATATTTGCAGAAATGTGAGGGGTGTACTCACTTTTGTGATACACTGTATATATATATATATATATATACAGTATATATATATATATATATATATATATATATATATTAGGGCTGTCGAAGTTAACGCGATAATAACGCATTAACGCAATCTCAATTTAACGCGATTAAAAAAAATAGTGCCGTTAACGCAAATTCTAGTTCATGTTGAGACTTGACTGGTAGAACCAACGTTTTAATGTCGGACTTGCCACCGTTGTTCATTTGCGGTTTGTTAAAATAATATAACTGAGCGTCGTAGGGATGCACTTGCATAATAAAGAAATAAATACACGGTATATTCACAAGTTGTCGGGAGCAAAACACTTCATTAACTTAATCTGTTACGGCACTGAATACCGGAGTCAAGCACGCTAGTCCATGAACTATGGAAGCCCCAAAAGGGTCAAAACACACTCACTTCGTGTAGAAACGTCCACTTTTCACATTTCACTTAAAAAACCTTGTTTTCTATAACATTTACACAGATTTTATTTAATGCGATTAATCGCGATTAACTATATGAAATTCTGAGATTAATCGCGATTAAAAAATTTAATAGTTTGACAGCCCTAATATATATATATATACCTGTACAGTCAAGCCGTAAAGTCTGCACACCCCTTCACCTTCTCCAAGTTTTATTACATAACAGACTCATTCTATAATAGATTGAGTTATTTTTTTGTCACAAAATTCTGCACAAAATAGCCCACAATGACAAAGTGAAAGCAGGTTTTTAGATGTTTTCTACAATTTAATTGGAGTCCACCTGTGGTAAATTCAATTGATTGGACATGATTGTGGATTGCCAACACCTGCCTATATAAGGTCCCACAGTTGACAGTGCATATCAGAGCGAACTCCAAGCCATGGGGTCAAAGGTATTATCTGCAGACCTCAGAGACAGGATTGAGTCAAGGCATAGATCTGGAGAAGGGCACAGAAAATTAGCTGCAGTTTTACAGGTCCCAAAGAGCACAGTGGCCTCCATCATTCGTAAATGGAAGAAGTTTGGAACCACCAAAAATCTTCCTAGCCCGGCCAAACTGAGCAATCGGGGAAGACTGGCCTTGGCCAGGGAGGTGAGCAGGAACACGAGGGTCACTCTGACAGAGCTCCAGTGTATCCTTGTGGAGATGGGAGAACCTAGCAGAAGATCAACCATCCAGGCAGCACTCCACAAATCACGCCTTTATGCTGTGAGTGGCCAGACGGCACATGACAGCTCGCTTGGAGTTTGCCAAAAGGCACCTAGAGGACTCTCAAACCATGAGAAACAAGCCAATCATGTCTGTATGTAGACATCCAACCAGCCGATATCAGCGCTGAGGATTAGAACCCTTAATCCAAGCGGTAGTGGGAGTAATTTTTCACCTGCTAGGGGTCAAGTCTCACAGTAAGTCACACCATGTAATACCCCACCACTAGTGCGAATGCTTTGACCAAGCAGCAACTGTATACAGTATACAGTATACAGACACAGACGATTGTGCTTGTTTGGACAGCCGGCCAGTCCAGTCGCACCACCTCAGATTTAAACTTAGGAGCTCGAAGATCCCCCTGAACATTGCACTTAAGATTAGCATATCAAGCTGCATGGTAGACACTATTACATAACACGCATGGACATTTTCTGTCATATTTCTGTCACTCTGTCCAGCCTGAAAAATCCCAGACCCAAATGCTCAATAATTTATTAGCTACTAAACTATCTAAACTCTAATAGTCATATGTCAACTCCAGGTCCTTTAGCATGGCTAAAGGTACCTAAGCAGGCCCAATGTTGAAGTTAAAATAGAGAAGGGACTGAAACAGAGAGGCAGCTGGAGCATGTTTTAAATGCCATCATAGAAGGCCACATGTTTTCTAGAAAGGTCACCCTGCTCTGGAATTCCGGGAAATGCGTCAAACAGGAATGTCTCTTACCTTTGCTCAAGGCATGGTGAGAGCACTGTGGGTAAACAGAGCAAGAGCATCTAGTTTCATTTGCAGTATGTGTAGGAGACAGAATGCCATTCCACTGAGAAATGTGTTTTGGTGGTTGACTACTAAGGTTGACTAAGGTTCAAGAGTGTGATATGCTATGTTTGTTCAGGCACAAAAGCAAAATTGTACGTGAACATCAGGGTAGATGTATTTGTTTTTTTATGTTTAAAAATTACACTTTTTCCTGGATTTTCCCAACCGTTTCCAATTCCCAGTTGTGAATCTGCTGCCAGTTACCCAACCCTTAACCCCTGATCTGATCAAGCAGCAGCAGCTTCTTATCTTCTGCCGGTGCTGGTTTCCCACACAGAGCTGTATCATATAAGCTCCATGTGATCCCCCCCATCTGCACATGCTACTGGAGAACGAATACCGCAGCAGCAGTTGGAAGAGACCCCATCCGACCTTCCTTCCCTTGAACATGGCCAAACTAGCTTTTAGTGGCTAGTATGTTTTCCCATAAGCAGATTAGACATTTAGATAAGTGCATCACTATAACAATCACAGATACCAAAAAATTAAAGCTTTTTCTACTACAGTAGTATTTTTACGTGTATCACAGGTACCAAAAAAAAAAACCTTCACTACACCTGTATGAACAGGTGAACAGCAGCCCCACTGACTAACTTAAATAACGTTACCATCAGTAATAAATAACGTTAATCAGTAAACACATACATCTTCACAATGTTTTTAGTCTAACTGAGAACAAATATATTTTTTCTCCACAAAAACCTTTACACATGATCATTAAAGAAAACAAAAAAAATACATACAGTACCAGTCAAAAGTTTGGACACACTTTCTCATTCCTGTGGTTTTTCTTGATTTTTTATTTTCTACATTGTAGATTAATACTGCAGACATCCAAACTATGAAGGAACACATATGGAATTATGTAGTGAACAAAAAAAGTGTTAAACAAACCAGAATATGTTTTATATTTTAGATTCTTCAAAGTAGCCATCTTTTGCTCTAATGACAGCTTTGCACACTTTTGGCATTTTCTCAATCAGCTTCATGAGGTAGCCACCTGGAATGGTTTTTAATTAACGTTTGTGCCTTGTCTAGAGTTAATTTCTGGAATTTCTTGCTTTTTTAATGTGTTTGAGACCGTCAGTTGTGTTGTGCAGAGGTAGAGTTGGTAAAATATAAAACATATTCTGGTTTGTTTAACACTTTTTTGTTCACTACATAATTCCATATGTGTTCCTTCATAGTTTGAATGTCTTCAGTATTAATCTACAATGTAGAAAATAAAAATAATCAAGAAAAACCATTGAAGGGAAGGTGTGTCCAAACTTTTGACTGGTACTGTATATAAACCAGACAAAACACAGAGCCTTAGTTTGTGGTTGTTTGTATTAATCAGATTTTTCTTGACCTTTTAGATTGGATGTCCTCAATTTTTTTGTACCAGCTTAGACATACTCATTTTCCCTGTACACCCTGACAACCTTTGTTGAGGAGGGCCACCGGTTGGCACACGTCAGCTCTTGAGCCTAGAAATTAGGAACCTGAGAGTTAAACTCAGCTGTAGATGGGCTTGTGTATTAAACTGCTGCTCTACCCAAGTGCAGTTTTAATTCTTTTTACTCAGAAGTTATGGTTCACTCTTCTAGTACTAACTAATAGAAATTTAATAAGTAAAAAAACAGTAAGTGGTTACAGTGTACATGTTTTATTCATTTATTTATTAGTTTAAACCAGGGTTCGCATGTTTTCTTTAAAATTGCCCCATTCAAGGAAAAGTGGAATTGCTATTGACCACAAAAGACTGATCAGTCTAGTTTCTCTAATTACATTTTTAAAATATTTTTCTTGTTTTTTCCTTCTAAAAACCTTTATTTTGTAAACTGTCAATAACTTTACTGTCTAACATTTAGACTTTAGACTTGTGTATTATGGTATTTCAACTGGAACACTGACATGATTTTTTACCATTTTTTCTCACAATTTAGTTGTATCCAATTCCCCAGTTGGATCCTTTTTCCACTGCTGCAGACCCCTGCTTAAACCGATCAGGGCCGTACCTATCACACGTGTCCCCTTTCAACATCTGTGCTGTTTCCAACAACATTGAGGAGTGTCACTTACAGAATCACGTACTGCTCTTCATTATTCACATCAATGCACGTAGGTCTATTACACTAGCCCACTATCGCTGAGATACGGGTTGTAATATAGCAGTGCTATTGACTGTACGTTTGTCTGCCAAACTTGATTGGCTTTGTTTTTGAAGACCCTGATGGATTGTCACCCAGTCTAGGGTGTTCATGCCTTGCTCCCAGTGTTTCCACATGAATCCTTTTCCAACCCTGACCAGGATAAAGCAGTGTATGAAAATGAAATGACAATAAGGAAACCCTTTAACCATACCCCTCGACAGACACAGCCAATTGTATCTGTAAAGGCACCCGGCTGGTTGTTTGTGCACATTTAAACTCAAATCTAAGCTAAGGTTGACTAACATCAGACCGCTGAGCAAAAAAGCAGGAAAATTGAAGATTGATCTGTGACGTCGATCCATTTTCTCCAAAGGAGTCTCCAGGAGCTGATTCAGCCCGAGGAGGAAGAAATGGAACTGCGCATTCCTGCATACTTCTGTGACAGCATAAATATGATTGTTCCCTTCACTGTTCCTGTGAGCTCAATGAGGATATGTAAAATGTGAGAACAGGAAAACAACACCTCAGATGAAATGTGACAAGGTATACCTTGTCAAGAAATCTAGCATGGCATCTACTTAACAGCTAACATCGTTTTCAGAAGACATATCACCAATAAACGGATCCCCGGAGGTTCTATGAATTTCTTTCCCACCTAAACTATCGTCCCCATGAGTCCTGTGTTCCTGGGAAAGATCACAACGTTACTGAGCTGTAAATGAAGCTCTTAATTAGGGGGTGAAAATACAATTATTCCGGGCGGTGACCTTTAATATTTGTGTGTGATTGTTTCTTTAAATAATGAATAAATTTTAAAACAGCTGCATTGATGCAGTACAATCCTGCAGTTACTGCAGTACTGCAGTAAAAGTTCAATGTTTTGAACAAAGTGACTACTGCAGTTTCTAGTAGATACAGTCAATATATGCTGCAGTCACTGTATCCTGTTTGTTTGAGGGCTGCAGCGTCGGCCTGCTGCTGGTATTCTGGACTGCAGTTACTGTAATTAAATCTCACTGAAGTTAGTTATAAGCGTTTACATGAACACTTTACTCCAGATAATACCATAGCAGCTGCAGCCTTACAGACGTCTCAGTTTCCTTCATTTGAATTTATAACCGATAGAAAAAAGTGTGATGTGCATATCCAGTAACATATCAGTCATTGGATCTGGTAGACGGGGTGCCACAATGCAACATGCGTTTTAAGTGCATGGGTTTGAGTCTCACCTATCAGCCATAACACATATCAGTCCATTTTATCAGCTCCACTTACCATATCGAAGCACTTTTTAGTTCTACAATTACTAACTGTAGTCCATCTGTTTCTCTGCATGCTTTCTTAGCCCACTTTCATGCTGTCCTTCAATGGTCAGGACCACCACACGTATTATTTAGGTGGTGGATCATTCTCAGTACTGCAGTGACACTGACATGGTGGTGGTGTGTCAGTGTGTGTTGTGCTGGTATGAGTCGATCAGACACAGCAGCGCTGCTGGAGTTTTCTCTACTGTGTCCACTCAATGTCCACTCCTACCTAGTTGGTCCTCCTTGTAGATGTAAAGTCAGAGACGATCGCTCATCTATTGCTGCTGTTTGAGTTGGTCATCTTCTAGACCTTCATCATCGGTCACAGGATGCTGTCCACAGGGCTGGATATTTTTGGTTGGTGGACTATTCTCAGTCCAGCAGTGACAAGGACTGCTGTGTCTGATCCACTCATACCAGCACAACACACACTAACACACCACCACCATGTTATTGACACTGAAACGCTGAGAATGACCCACGACCCAAACAATACCTGCTCTGTGGTGGTCCTGGGAGAGTCCTGACCCCTGAAAGGGGGCTAACAAAGCATGCAGAGAAACAGATGGACTACAGTCAGTAATTGTAGAACTACAGGACTTTATCCTGGCCAGGTCATGTGGGCTTGGTTAGGAATTATTAACTATTAGTAATATTTATTGTATGTATGAGCAAACCTCCAACAAAATGCAAATTATTGCATGCAATTACTGGCCACTTGATTAGGTTCTCGGCCAGCATGTATTCAGTCTGAGCTTTCTATGCAGCCATCTAGGCTATACAGACCAGCTAGATACATCTGACTTTTGGATCATCTGATTATTAATTTTGTACTGATTTAAATCTATTTTTTTCATTTTTACTGTATTTCTTACAGTGTAGTCGTTTCAGTTTCTCGACTGTCATTCATATACCGCTTGCACCACCTCTGCCCTAACTAAGGAGGTTGCCAGCCACTTCTTTTCACCTGCCAGAGTCTCACAGAAAGCCATATTACTTACAGAGAGACATGCTATTTTGCTCTGTTAGTTCCCCACCCCTTGAGGAATGAGGGATCAGTAAGAAAACAATTGACCTATCTCTCTCAGACATCCACTTTTATACAACAGTTAGTACCTTACAATCTGATTGGCTGAGAAGCGTTCTAACGGCCTTTTCACACCACAACTGTATTACTCCGCTGACGCGTTGCCAGTAACGACAAGCTTCACTCGCGACAAATGTGCACGTAGCGAGACAGGCTTTTTTTCCCGATCGCGATTTAAATCCGTTATCTGATATACAATCTAGCGCAGTGTGTAGGGAACATAAATCCGCGATCTGATACACAATCTAGTGCGCTATGTAGGGAACATAAATCCGCGATCTGATACACAATCTAGTGCGCTATGTAGGGAACATAAATCCGCGATCTGATACACAATCTAGTGCTCTATGTAGGGAACATAAATCCGCGATCTGATACACAATCTAGTTCACCATGTAGGGAACATAAATCCGCGATCTGATACACAATCTAGTGCACTATGTAGGGAACATAAATCCGCGATTTGATGCACAATCTAGTGCACTATGTAGGGAACATAAATCCGCGATCTGATACACAATCTAGTTCACCATGTAGGGAACATAAATCCGCGATCTGATACACAATCTAGTGCACTATGTAGGGAACATAAATCCGCGATCTGATGCACAATCTAGTGCACTATGTAGGGAACATAAATCCGCGATCTGATACACAATCTAGTTCACCATGTAGGGAACATAAATCCGCGATCTGATACACAATCTAGTTCACCATGTAGGGAACATAAATCCGCGATCTGATACACAATCTAGTGCACTATGTAGGGAACATAAATCCGCGATCTGATGCACAATCTAGTGCACTATGTAGGGAACATAAATCCACGATCTGATACACAATCTAGTGCACTATGTAGGGAACATAAATCCGCGATCTGATGCACAATCTAGTGCACTATGTAGGGAACATAAATCCGCGATCTGATACACAATCTAGTTCACCATGTAGGGAACATAAATCCGCGATCTGATACACAATCTAGTGCACTATGTAGAGCCTTCGGCTTGTGCCTGCGACCGAATCACAGCCGTGATGTTTTTCGCGATAACACACTCCCTCTCGTGTTCTATTGCTTAAGTGTCTGTTGGATGACTAGCCAGGCCGATAGCACAACTGATGCTTAAATTTGTGCATAATTTCTTTTAAAAAGTTTATTAAAATGAGTTCAAATATTTATAAATCTTAGTTGTCTTTAAGGTATTATTGATCATTTCAAACTTGAAGTGCGTGGAACTGGTTATAAGGGTTATAAACCTATTTTAGATGTTTGTTCATCAATCGCTTTTTCATGGTTGGGTCATGTGGGCTTGAGGTTACCAGGAAAGAGCGGGCGCAAGGCAGGAATTCATAACTACAAGCGATATGTATTGTATGTGTGAGCAAACTAACTAAATACAAATGAACCAAATAATTACTGACCACTTTATTAGGTTCATGGCCAGCAAAGTCTCTGAGCTTTCCATGCAGCCATCTAGGCGGGTTTTTCAAACCCTTGGTCGTGACCCTTGCGTTGGTTTGAGAGCCAAAAAAAATGGGTCACCGACAAAAATAACAGGCACTAACACAGAATAAACTTGTACTTGATTGCACTCTTGTGGAGGCTTTACGCTACGTCTTGTAAACCACAGTGGGACCAGATTGCCAACATTTTTATCAACTAAGCATATTTCATTTTGTGTTTCGTTTTGATGCATTGCGTTAAAAAACTTTGGAGAAAACATGGGTCAATTGAAAAACGATGATCTTGGCTATACAGGCTAGCTAGCTACTCAGGACACTTTACCCTTTCGCCATACTTAAAGTAATCAATCTTTGATGACTGCTTTACTTTAGAAGGCTTTACAGGAGCTCCTATTATACTGCTGGAAATGCTGGTCCCTCCTAACAAGATGGTCATTACCTGGGCAGAGCAGAAGTGAACAGAAAATAAACATTCTCTAGGGATTCTGCTGCCATGTTGACAGCTGGCTGACTTCCTAAACATCCTAGCTAGTAAGATTTTTGGATAATGCACAGAGAAATGAGAACTGATGAGACTGCAGATTGTGAATATGAATATTAATAGCAGGTGTTATTGCAGATATCGACACCCAGATAAATATTGCAGGAAGTGATTCTGACCCTTTTTTATTATAAAAAATTGGCTGGTTTAAACAATACATGGTGATTATCAGGCTTATCACAAGTCTGATCTGACAGTTCATTCCTTTCTTTTCATTTTATTAACGGCTTTATCCTGGTCAGGATTGCAGCAGGCTCTGATCCACTGGAAAACACTGGGTGCTAGACAGGAATACCCTGGACAGGGCGTCAATCCATCGCAGGGCTTCGGCCACCCCTCCCACATAGCTTGTTCTAAGGGCGCATTCACATGAGAATGAGAAGCGTTTTGTTCTGTGCTTGGCTTGAGTGGTGCGGTGAAACGTCATGCACCACGACACGGATATGCATTTGTGTGAAAGAACCATCAAGTCCACCCTGAAAGCATCCACGTACATCTATGTTTAGCTGCTTTTTTCTCTTTGTTTCACTTTTAAACTTGTAATATAGCTCGGGGTGCTGAGGAATTGTGAGAATCAGCTTTTAGAAAGTCTACAACACTTATTGTTAAAAAAAAAAGCCTAACGTGGTTTAATGTACTTTAAAAAGAAATAGAAATACTAAACTTCTTTCAGTTATTACTGATCATAAATGCTCTCTACTAATTAAATACCTTGCTCTGTGTTTTACACAATGTCATGTTAAGCGTTGTTCGTACTGCCTTCGTTATATCAAACAGTTCTCTTCATTGGAGGCGCTTTAAAAAGGTCAGAGTTCTGGGTCAACGTTCAATCAGGTGAGCCAAAAACGCAGCGGCAAGATAAGCACCACCGCCACACTCCATAGGAAAAAATGGAACAGTTGGCGCAGAAGCGGTTTTGCCTATTCTCATGTGAATGTGCCCTAACTTGTACTCATTTACACAATCCTGTTATGATGGGTAACAGAATCCACGTACATTATTCAGTCAAAGTTATGTGGGCACCTCTCATTTTCAATAACCGCTTTATCTTGTTTAGGGTCGTAGCGGGTCTGGTTTTACTGGGAAACGCTGGGTGCAAGGGAGTAATACCCTGGGCTGGGCGATAATCCATTACAGGGCATTGGTCTTCCAGATTTCCATAAAAGTTCAGGTCCAGGTCCAGGTCCAATACTCCTTAAAGTAATTATTATTTTACTTCATTATTTAAACTAATTATCTTAAATATAAATGATTAAAATATGATGGTAAAATGGGCTATTCTTATTAATAATCTTGTGGCTGAATGTGAGCTAATCCCTGCAGTTATGTTCCAAATCAGTAGTGGAAGCTCACTCACTCACTCTCTTAACCGCTTATCTAATCAGGGTCGCAGGGGGGGTGCTGGAGCCTATCCCAGCTTTTCAATGGGTGCAAGGCACACAGTAACACCCTGGACGGGGCGCCAGTCCAATGCACACCCATTCACCTATAGGGCAATTCAGTGTCTCCAATTGTGGGAGGAGCTCCCGGAGGAAACCCACGCAGACACGGGGAGGATCGAACTCTTGCTTTGAAGCGACAGTGCTACCCACCATGCCGCCCCATAGTGGAAGCTGCTAATGCAAAATATAGACCACCTCTATATTAATAGACATGTAGTGAGGTGTTTATTGAACATGATGGTGTGATTATGTCAGTAGTAAATGTACTGTAGTATGATCTAGTGTACCAGACAGTCAGTTGTGGTCAGATTTAATAATACTATTTGGCTCAGATAACTCAAATTAATTGATTAGGTAATAATGACGACAAGCCAATGCTCATGAAAAAATAAACATTTGTTAGTTTCTGCCTCTCTGTGGTCAGGATGAGGGTGGTTTAAGCGGCAGAAGAGTTGCGAACGTTAATTGGGGAAAAAAAGGAAATACAGGATAAATCTTGAATTTGGGTCTTTGAACTGGTTTCTGACACCAAAACATTTTCTGCCCTACATACAAGTGTATTATTTGAGAAGACACTAATTTGCTAAGGGGGATTGGCTTTGGCCTGTTTTCATCAACTGGTCTGTGCAGTTTTATCAGAGGCTGATACTCACCTGAGTTCAATGAATTAAGTAATATACACCGATCAGCCATACCATTAAAACCACCTCCTTGTTTCTACACTCACTGTCCATTTTATCAGCTCCACTTACCATATAGAAGCACTTTCTAGTTCTACAATTACTGACTGTAGTTCATCTGTGTCTCTGCATGCTTTGTTAGTTCCCTTTCATGCTGTTCTTCAATGGTCAGGACCCCCACAGGACCACTACAGAGTAGGTATTATTTGGGTGATGGGTCATTCTCAGCACTGCAGTCACAATGACATGGTGGTGGTGTGTTAGTGTGTGTTGTGCTGGTATGAGTGGACCAGACACAGCAGCACTGATGGAGTTTTTAAACACCTCACTGTCACCAGAGAATAGTCCACCAACCAAAAAAATATCCAGCCAACAGCGCCCTGTGGGCAGCGTCCTATGACCACTGATGAAGGTCTAGAAGATGACCGACTCAAACAGCAGCAATAGATGAGCGATCGTCTCTGACTTTACATCTACAGTACAAGGTGGACCAACTAGGTAGGAGTGTTTAATAGAGTGGACAGTGAGTGGACATGGTATTTAGACACTCCAGCAGCACTGCTGTGTCTGATCCACTCATACCAGCACAACACACACAGTTCTGAGAATGATCCACCACCTAAATAATACCTGCTCTGTGGTGGTCCTGTGGGGGGTCCTGATTATTGAAGAACAGAGTAAAAGCAGGTTAAAAAAGTATGTAGAGAAACAGATGGATTACAGTCAGTAATTGTAGAACTACAACGTGCCTCTATATGGTAAGTGGAGCTGATAAAATGGACAGTGAGTGTAGAAACAAGGAGGCGGTTTTAATGTTATGGCTGATCGTGTGTATTACAGTATACAAACATCTAACTATTATATTATGTGTTTATTAAACATCTCATTCTACGTTAATAGCTTCCAGTACAGATTTGGAACATAACTGCAGGAATTTGCCTTAATTCAGCCATAGACAGTAAGCTTTAAAGCATGGCCCATTTTACTTTCAAAGTTGGTACATGCAGATTCTTCATTCTTCTACCACCTGCACCACCTCTGCTCTAACTGAGGAGGTTGACAGCCACTTCTTTTCACCTACCAGAGGCTCAAAGAGAGCCATAATACTTACGTAATTCTCTGCTCTGTTAGTTCAATTAAATCAAGGATTAATAATCAGTAGGTTTCAGGTTGTTTAAATACAAGCTGGTTTTCACCCTGTTCAGCTGCATACTAAGTCGTTTGTCTACCTGCCAAGTATGAGTAAAATGCAGATAACCCAGACTCGGCTCGTCTCAGGCACCTCGGGACTACCGATTTGTTTACCTGTGACCGTATTTCGTCAGCAGAGCTGTGTTGCACCAGCATTACCGCTAGTCTAGCTGGACTGAGCTTCGATTGTCCATTATCCAATGATACGACCTGTAGGACCTTTATAGTGATAAATTCATTTAGGCCAGCAGGGCAGGGCTTAATGCCATCATGTGTCGAGTCTGGCTTGTTGTGGATGGAACAGTAAATAGGCAGTGACGCTTCAGACAAACACACACTCGGATGCTGAGCGATGTGCAAGCCCGGAGAGGTGGGGTGCAGTTCATCTTTCTTTCCTGTTGTCTCTCACACTTTCTGGCGTTCTCTGTCTTGCGGGACAGTGGAAGCCTAGTGGGTAGAGCTTTGGGCTATCAACCGGAAGATTGGGGGTTCAAATCCAGGCTCTGCTATGCAGCCACTGTTGGGTCCTTGAGCAATGCCCTTAACCCTGTCTGCTCCAGGGGTGCCGTACGATGGCTGACCCTGCCCTCTGACCCCAGCTTTCAAAACAAGCTGGGATATGCGAAGAAAGAATTGTATATATGACAAATAAAGTATATCTTCTTCTTAACTGTCCGGCAACAGTTTAGGAAAGGTCCGTTCCTGCTGCGGCAATGACTTTGCTTTTATGCAGAAAGTTCACACAGATTTGATTTGATGAGTATGTGTAAAGGAACCCTAGCAACTCTAGTAAACACCTTTGGGATGATTATCCACCAGGCCTTCTCGTCTTTCATCAGTGCCTTTTAATTAGGGCCCTATGGAAAATGTGCTTAATTTCACGGACCTTGTTTTCCTTTTAAAAATCACAGAAGAACAGTGCCACACTTCATGGCAGTCATTAAATTACACTCATAAATTAAACGATAGAAGCCGCTCAGGTAAAAACACACGCCACAACCGGAGCTGGATCTCGAGTACGTCGTATCGAATCCAGCTCTGCCTTACCGACCGAGGCCGGGCGGCTGTATGAACAACGATTGGCCTGTTGTTCAGATGGGTGGGACTGAAGGTTATGACCTCTGCTGGCTGATTACAGGCGCCTGCACAGAGATGAGGAAGGAGTGCTCTTAGGGTGTGTCTCTCCACACGCAACGCTAGGTGGCGCAACACTCGTCGATGTGTGGGTGGCAAAATGCATACGGCTTGCTGCTCTCGTGTTCCGAGGGGATGTGGGTCAGCTTCGATCTCCTCAGTCAGGGCAGGGATCGGCATAGACAGAGAGGAGGCGTGATGCAAATTGGGCAATTGGACGTGCTAAAGGGGGAGAAAAAGGGGAGAAAATGCACAAATAAAAAATAAATAAATAAATAAATACATTAAATAATAGGATAAATGGAATACAATACACAGCACAGCCTACCTTAACGGCTGAATGTAAACCTAGAACATTCAGACTACAGAACTGATTTGAGAGTTTTCCAAACTTAGTTACCCTTGTAGTGTTTTTAGCTGCTTTACACTTCGACATCTTGGACATTTTGACGAACCGATTGCTAACTGAATTGCCGTAGGATTGCTAGGATTGCCTTATAGTGCAAATTAACCAGTAAACGTGAGGCACTTGAACGCTGCTCGAATGAAAAATGTTAAATGGCTAAACACAAACCAGCAAATTGCATATTACACAGGAAGAGGCTCATTTCGTGGCGTGATTTTCTCGGCCATGGATTAGGTAGGGCCTTACTTATCAAACTAATGGATTTCACCCATTACATTACACCCATTACTCTTTTTGGAGAGAACAACACCAACTTCACCTGCTCAACAGGACCTGTGCCTATTATTTATTCACACAGTCCAACCACTGGGAGGTGCAGTTGAGTCAGGAAGGGCACCTGGTGTAAAAACTGGGCCAAATGAGTAATGCGGACTAGAATTAAATACTGTGGAGACCCTTAAATACTCTGTGTAGCACTGTCGCCTCACAGCAAGAAGGTCCTGGGTTCGATCCCCAGGTGGGGTGGTCCGGGTCCTTTCTGTGTGGACTCTGCATGTTCTTTCCGTGGCAGAGCTGGCTTCGAAACGATGTACTCAGAATCCAGCTCTGGTTGCAGCGTGTCCTTTTACCGCTGCGCCACCTGAATGGCTTCCATGACTGTGTTTGACATTAAACTTGAACTGATGAATCTTGGGTAACTAGTAACTACCGTTCCTGTCATGAATGTAACCAAAGAGTGTAAAACATGACGTTAAAATCCTAATACATTTACGGCATTTAGCAGACACTTTTATCCAAAGCGACTTACAGTACTGTGACAGTATATTATCTGAGCAATTGAGTGTTGAGGACTTTGCTCAAGGGCCCAACAGCTGCAACCTGGCAGTGGTGCGGCTCGAACCGGCAACCTTCTGATTTCTGGACCAGTATCTTAACCACTAGGCTACAACTGCCTTAAATACTTAGACGTGGGATATTAAACAAAGATACTGAGAGCACAACCGATGGTTTGCCTGGTGGCTCAGTGGGTAGCACTTTCATCTCAAAGCAAGAAGGTCATGGCTTTCATTCCCAGGTAAAGTTGTGCGGGTCCATTCTTTGTGGAGTTTGCATGTTCTCCCCGTGTCTGCGTTGGTTTCCTCCCACAGTCCAAAGACATGCAATCAGGTTCATTAGAGATACTAAAATTGCCCTAAATGTGAGTGTGTGTGTGTGTGTTTGTCTTGTGACGGACTGGCAACCTGTCCTGGGTGTTTCCTATCTTTCGCCTGGTGAATCGGACCCACCACGGCTCTTAATAGGATAAAGCAGTAGTAAAACAATGAATGAATGAATTAATGTATTGGTACACTGACACTGAATTTGGATTATACCCTCATTATTAGCTACTCATCTGTACATAGGGACAGAGCATGGAACAGACGAACACTGGTTTCTCCTGACCTCTGTCTCATGTTCAAAGCATTTCCAGTGCCAGTTGGAGCACAGTGCCCAGTAGACTAAAAGAAGCCAGAGTGTGCAGTATTGATTTAATTAATCACACTGTAGGCTTAGTTTTAGTCTTCTCTGTATGCTTTAGAGTGTAGGTCTGAAAATGCTTCCCTGCTTATACATATTTCTGCTTGCTTACACGTCTGCTGGGATTTTAAGCTGAAGCAATGCTTTCTAAATATGTTTGCAGATATAACAGTTGCGGTAAATTACGCTAGCCCACTATGTCTGGGGTCCAGTGGTGCTATCGTACAGTCAGGCGTCCTGTCCGGGGTGTGTTACTGCATTGCGGCTAGTGATTCCACGGAAACCAGGATAAAGCGAGGGTAAAAACATGAAAATAAATAAATAAATGAATTATTTTACATATTCAAGGTTGATTTGACAAGCAGTAGCCCATTTCTTTTTTTTTTTTAAATGATCTATTTTTTCCCACTTTTTCCCCCCAACTTTTATCCACTTTCTAATCGTGTCCAATTACCCTGATTGTGTCCTCTATACTGATTCGACCCTTTTGCCGCTGACTGAGGACGCCACTCAACTGACTTGCGCCCCCTCCGGCACGCAGTCAGTACAGCCTGCATTTTTCACCTGCACGAGCCGAGTTCATACCCCCCTGTTATTCCTCAGCCCTGTGCAGGCGCCGTCAGTCAACCAGCAGGGGCCGCAGTCGCACCAGCTATGAGGACCTATGCTCCGACTCTACCCCTAAGCCCCTGAACAACAGCCAAACGTTGTTCATACTGCCGCCCAACCCAGTCGGAAAGGTAGAGTTGAGTTTCGATACGATGCATCTAGAAACCCAACTCTGGTGAGCTAGCGTACTTTACCGCTGCGCCACCTGAGTGGCCCTTCATTTCATTTATTATTAAACATCCATTCCTGCATTTCAAGCCTGCAACACATTCCAAAAAAAGTTGGGACAGTAAAGCATTTACCACTGTGTAATGTTGCCATTCCTTCTTACCACACTTAAAGTAAGTGTTTGGCACCGTGTTTTATTTTGTCCCATTCTTCCTGCTAACACGTCTTAAGATGTGCAACAGTACGGGGTCGTCGTTGTCTCATTTTTCGTTTCAAAATACTCTGTTGGGAACAGGTCAGGACTGCAGGCAGGCCAGTCCAGTACCCGTACCCTCTTCTTTCAACCAGACTGGTATGACAAATCATGATTTTTTTTTTTTTTTACCAGTTGATCGCGAGATGCATTCAAGAATGTATAAGTTATTGCTTTTGAGAGCAGAGAGTCTAAGGTGGAGGATCATTTGAAGCATCTGCATAACAAATGAGCCTCTTTCTGAGCTGTACCTCGACACTTTAGTCATAAATTTAGCAGATTTATTATTTCCCTTGAGAAAAATTTGCATTTTAAGGGCTTTTTTGTTTCTGCTTGTGTTGAAAGAGTTGAAGAGTTCTGTGTTACATTACAGAAAATTAGAGTAATAAACTGTGACGGATAAAACAGGAAGAGAACAAAGGCCTGTTGCTACAGATGTAATAGATATTAAATATGCATTGTTACAATCAGTGCTTGATGTCTGTATGCAGAGACTTGTTTCTTGTGTCAGAACTACACTTATTACACTGGACAGGATTAAAACAGCGGTTTGATCTGAACTAACTGCAGATGTAGCTACACTTTTTGAAATGTTTTGTTTTATGCTTGGTTAGAGCTGGGCGGTATGACGGTACATTTGGTATACCGGCTTTGATTCCTCGTACGTTATGGATTTTTCATATACCGCCATACTATAGCATAGTAAATACAATCGCTGTAAGCACGTCACAGACATCCCAAGTCTCCCGGAAGTTCCCGGAGTCTCCCGCATATACATAGCGGCTCCCTGATGCCCGCAAGTCAGATAAAATCTCCCGGAATCAAGAACGAGTGACACAAACGCGCACGCAGGCGACACAGACTTTTTTTCCTCATCGCATATTAAATCCGTTATCTGATATACAATCTAGTGCACTGCGTAGGGAACGTAAATCCGTTATCTGATATACAATTTGGTGCACTATGTAGGGAACATAATTAATTATGTAATACTATGTAAGGAACACAAATCATCATCTGGTTATATTTTCTAGTGCACTATGTAGTGAACATGAATGCGTTATCTAATACACTATCTAGTGCACTATGTAGGGAACATAAATCCGTTATCTGATATACAATCTAGCGCACTGTGTAAGGCACATAAACCAATTTTCTAATTCACTATCTAGTGCACTATGTAGGGAACAAATTCATATCTAAAATACTATCTAGTGCACTATGTAGGGAACATAAATCCGTTATCTGATATACAATTTAGTGCACTATGTAGGGAATCTAAATCCATTAACTAATATGCTACCTATTATCTAGTACACTATCTAGTGCACTAAGGAACATAAATTCTTTTCTAATATACAATCTAATGCGCTATGTAGGGAACATACAGTGGGGCCAAAAAGTATTTAGTCAGCCACTGATTGTGCAAGTTTTCCTACTTAGAAAGATGAGAGAGGTCTGTAATTTTCATCATAGGTACACTTCAACTATGAGAGACAAAATGAGAAAAAAAAATCCAGGAAATCACATTGTAGGATTTTTAAAGAATTTATTTGTAAATTATGGTGGAAAATAAGTATGTGGTCACCCACAAACAAGCAAGATTTCTGGCTCTCACAGACCTGTAACTTCTTCTTTAAGAAGCTCTTCTGTCCTCCACTCGTTACCTGTATTAATGGCACCTGTTTGACCTCGTTATCTGTATAAAAGACACCTGTCCACAGCCTCAAACAGTCAGACTCCAAACTCAACCCATGGCCAAGACCAAAGAGCTGTCAAAGGACACCAGGAAGAAAATTGTAGACCTGCACGAGGCTGGGAAGAGTGAATCTACAATAGGCTGGTTGGTGTGAATAAATCAACTGTGTGAGCAATTGTAAGAAAATGGAAGACATACAAGACCATTGATAATCTCTCTCGATCTGGGGCCCCACGCAAGATCTCATCCCGTGGGGTCAAAATGATCATGAGAACGGTGAGCAAAAATCTCAGAACTACACGGAGGGACCTGATGAATGACCTGCAGAGAGCTGGGACCAAAGTAACAAAGGCTACCATCAGTAAACACACTACGCCGAGAGGGACTCAAATCCTGCAGTGCCAGGCGTGTCCCCCTGCTTAAACCAGTGCATGTCCAGGCCCGTCTGAAGTTTGCCAGAGAGCATATGGATGATCCAGAAGAGGACTGGGAGAATATCATGTGGTCAGATGAAACCAAAATAGAACTTTTTGGTAAAAACTCAACTCGTTGTGTTTGCAGGAAGAAGAATGCTGAGTTGCATCCCAAGAACACCATACCTACTGTGAAGCATGGGGGTGGAAACATCATGCTTTGGGGCTGTTTTTCTGCAAAGGGGACAGGACGACTGATCCTTGTTAAGGGAAGAATGAACGTGAGATTTTAAGGCAAAACCTCCTTCCATCAGTGAGAGCATTGAAGATGGAACGTGGCTGGGTCTTCCAGCATGACAATGATCCCAAACACACCACACGGGCAACGAAGGAGTGGCTCCGTAAAAAGCATTTCAAGGTCCTGGAGTGGCCTAGCCAGTCTCCAGACCTCAACCCCATAGAAAATTTGTGGAGGGAGTTGAAAGTCCGTGTTGCCCAGCGACAGCCCCAAAACATCACTGCTCTAGAGGAGATCTGCATGGAGGAATGGGCCAAAATACCAGCTACAGTGTGTGCAAACCTGGTGAAGACTTATAGGAAACGTTTGACCTCTGTCATTGCCAACAAAGGTTATGTTACAAAGTATTGAGTTGAACTTTTGTTATTGACCAAATACTTATTTTCCACCATAATTTACAAATAAATTCTTTAAAAATGCTACAATGTGATTTCCTGGATTTTTTTTTCTCATTTTGTCTCTCATAGTTGAAGTGTACCTATGATGAAAATTACAGACCTCTCTCATCTTTCTAAGTAGGAGAACTTGCACAATCAGTGGCTGACTAAATACTTTTTGGCCCCACTGTATAATGGCTTCAACTCTTCTCGGAAGGCTTTCCACAAGATTTAGGAGTGTGCTCCAGAAGCGCATTTGTGAGGTCAGACACTAATGTTGGACGCTGTCACTCCAAAGAACACGTCTCCACTGCTCTAGAGTCCAGTAGCGGCGTGCTTTACACCACCGCATCCGACGCCTTGCACTGCACTTGGTGATGTAAGGCTCGGATGCAGCTGCTCAGCAATGGAAACCCATTCCATGAAGATCTCTACGCACTGTTCTTGAGCTAATCTGAAGGCCACATGAAGTTTGGAGGTCTGTAGCGATTGACTGTGCAGAAAGTTGGCGACCATTGCGCACTATGCGCCTCAGCATCCGCTGACCCCGCTCTGTCATTTCGCGTGGCCTACCACTTCGTGGCCGAGTTGCTGTCGTTCCCAATCGCTTCCACTCTGTTATAATACCACTGACAGTTGGTTATGGAATATTTAGTAGCGAGGAAATTTCACGACTGGACTTGTTGCACAGGTGGCATCCTGTCACGGTACCATGCCGGAATTCACTGAGCTCCTGAGTTTGTAGAAGCAGTCTGCATGGCTAGGTGCTTGTTTTTATACACGTGGCCATGGAAGTGATTGGAACACCGGATTTCAATTATTTGGATCGGTGAGTGAATACTTTTGGCAATATAGTGTACATGGTGAAATGACAATGTTTTATATTCTATGTACTTTTTTTACGAATACGAATCCTTTATTGTCATTGCACATAGACCACTGAAGTTGTGTCGTTATTTTGTAGGCCACACCATGTTGTTATGCCCATATTTGGTAACCCGGATCTAAGAGATTTTGAATTTTGAATAGGAAATTGCCTCACTCGCATCCTGTAGCCATAAAAAATGTTCCAAAGCTGTTACGTTTTGTTTTGTGGAGATTCTTCTGTCTATTATCACTGGATCCTCTGAATTACGAAGTCGTTAAAGAGTCAAAATATGAAAATTGCTACATTTAAGCTAATGTTACTGCGCACTGTATTGATGTCACTAAACTGGAAGCCTCTTTTTTCTTTTTATTTTCTTTTATAAGCCTCTTAAATAACCGCACGAAGCAGCGCGATTCACCAGTGTAACAGTGGAGTGATATTCAGTAGTTTTAGTTTATGTTTTTAGCAGCTAGCTACATTAAAGTAGAAAGCAAGGATGGTTGGGTATTACGCCTTTGTTTGTACTCAACAAAAGCAGGCTGCTCTTTCTGTTGATTTGATTGGTGTAGTTCAGTGACGTTACGACCCTTTAACAACTTCGTAATTCAGAGGATCCAGTGATGTACAGGAAAAAAATGTACACAGGACAAAAAGTATAGGGTTCTGAACATGTTTATTTAGCACAGGATACGTTAGAGCCGATTTTTTGAAAACACTGTTCATTTTTCCCATAGGAAATCTGACTTAGACCCGGGTCTCCAAATATGGGCATAACGAGGACTACAGAATGACGCACGACTTCAGTGGTCTATTGTACTTGTACACTTGCACAACGAAATTGAAATACAACCCCCCCCTCTCGGTGCAAGAAAAACAACAACAGCAAACAATAATACTACTATATACAAATATAAATATAAAAAAGCACTCGGACAAAACAGAAGCAGGAAAAGAAGCTATTGCACATGTCCAATAAATGTCCAATTTAAATTTAAATCATAAATTGCACAAGACCCGTTGAATGACACATGTTTGTGTTTAACAGAGCTATGGCCCTGTTGTAAAATTTGTCTCTCAGTCTATTAGTCCTTGATTTGATTTGCCTGTAACGTCTACCAAAGGGCAGCAGTTCAAACTTTCGGTACCCTGGGTGTGTACTGTCCTTTTTAATTTTGTGTGCCCTCCTGAGACAGCGGTTGTTGTAGAGTTCTTTTAGTGATGGGAGAGGATGCCCAATGATTTTCTGGGCGGTGTTGGTACTTATGACAGTAAAATCAGCCACAAACATATAAAAAGTCCCAGTTCCAGTCCCAGAATCTTAAAAAAATACCGTGATACAATTTTTGGTCATACCTCCCAGCCCTATGCTTAGTTGATAATGGTTATATTGCTTGGATGGATATGCAGTATGTTCCTTAGGGATGATTTAATTGGTCGGAAAAATCGTGAGGTTTGCAATGCTGGCTTATCCATCTTAAGCAGTGATGAGTAGACGCTCTGCTTTTTTACTGTCAGTACTTTTTCTGAGCTTATCACATGACAGGCATATGGCAGGAATCCCTGCAAGGACCTTTCAAGGTTACAGTCAGCTAATGTACTATTTACTACTATTTGCTACTCAAAATGTACCATCATGTGATTTAAAATCTACTTATAATACATCAGGTTTTGCACATAGTAAGGATGTCAATGATTACACTGAAGTTAATCTATAACCACTTAAAAAGTCTGATGTTTGGTTGTTGATGTCGATTCAAAACGTCATGATGTCTGATTCTAGTTAAGAGCGCAGCTACAGTCTGTACAGAGTGCTGATTTAAAACACACTCTCGCCCATCATCGGTGCGGTATGGATGTGCCAGCTCCACACTGAGCCTTTTTATTCCTTTAAATATTAAACAGCAAATCTATTATGCATTAAAATTACAAATGGAAGCTTCTTTGCGTCACTATTGAGGCTGACTGCATGTTAAATATGGTACATCAAGTCAAATTGGTTTGTGTAACATTTTTAGAATGGACATTGTTTTAATGTGACTTAAAATTACAATTTACAATTACTGACTGTAGTCCATCTGTTTCTCTGCATGCTTTGTTAGCCCCCTTTCATGCTGTTTTTTAATGGTCAGGACTCTCCCAGGACCACTACAGAGCAGGTATTATTTAGGTGTTGGATGATGTGTTAGTGTGTGTTGTGCTGGTATGAGTGGATCAGACACAGCAGCGCTGCTGGAGATTTTAATCACCTCACTGTCACTGCTGGACTGAGAATAGTCCACCAATCAAAAACATCCGGCCAACGGCGCCCTGTGGGTAGCGTCCTGTGACCACTGATGAAGGCCTAGAAGATGACCAACTCAAACAGCAGCAATAGATTTTACATCTACAAGGTGGACCAACTAGGTAGGAGTGTCTAATAGAGTGGACAGTGAGTGGACACGGTGCACAACCTGGGTCAAAAGTGACCCAACTGAGTTTTTATTTTCTACATATTTGCAATAAATTAATTTCGTCATTCAAGCTTCCATGAATTCCTCAATTAACTTGTTTTTGATCATCACAAATCCTTATTTCAGTTACATATTTTTTACTTTTTTAATAAAAATCATTTTCATCACAATGCACAACATGGGTCAAAAATGACCCTTATGTATTTACTATGGAATTTGACAGAAACTACTGACATTTGTAAGTGTTTGTACGATCTTTTGAAAGACAACCAAAGATTAGGCCCTTGAATCTTGAATATGTCCAATACTATTTGCTTGCTAGCTGTTTACATATTCTAGTATAGATAGCTTTTATTAGTCCTGTGGGGGTCCTGACCAATAAAGAACAGGGTGAAAGCAGGCTAAAAAAGCATGCAGAGAAACAGATGGACTACAGTCAGTAATTGTAGAACTACAAAGTGCTTCTATATGGTAAGTGGAGCTGATAAAATGGACAGTGAGTGTAGAAACAAGAAGATGGTTTTAATGTTATGGTTGATCGGTGTATATTTCGTTTTGTGATTTGTTTTGATGCACTGTTTGTGTTGCCTGGGACGTGGTAAAAATCATGGACGAAATGTGGCCTAGAGTAGGGGTTTTCAACCTGTGGGGGAGGGGGGCGTGGAAAAAGCCGTGCTCGGTGTCCGCGTTTGAGCCGTGCTTCATCATGGGGAGGGGGGCGCTGGGCACACGCGACCGAGCGCTGTTTCACCAAGGGGAGGGGGGCGCAAGCCGTGCCTGGCACACGAAGGGGGGCGCGTGCCCAAAAAGGTTGAAGACCCCTGGCCCAGAGGATAACTGAGTTCAATAGAGTTGATGAAATAGACAGGAGATATAAATCAAATTTGAGTCCCAGCAATCCTAGGAGCCAGTTTAGCTGTGACATGGTTTTGAAGGGTGGAAAATACCCACATGTAGATGGAAAGAAAATGCAAAACTTGACCCAACTGGTGAGCTCCGAAGTTTGAAACCACGTCTCTAGGACGCTGATGCTGTACAGCACCCAGTACAGCAACTCATTCACCAAATATTTTGTTTATGCATTTTCTCCCCTTTTTCTCCCTTTTGGCGTGTCCAATTGCCCGATTGCGTCATGCTTCCTCTCCACCAATGCCGATCCCCGCTCAGATTGAGGAGAACAAAGCTAACCCACGCCCCCGCAGACACATGGGCAGCGTGCCATATGCATCTTATCACCTACACTTTGACGAATGCAGTGCAGCTCAGCGTTGTGTACGGAGAAACACACCCTGACAGCACTGTTTTCCCGTCTCTGTTCAGGTGCCATCAATCAGCCAGCAGAGGTCGTAATTGCATTAGTTATGATAGAGTCCCTAGCCGGCTTTAATATCCCACCCCTATCTGAACAACAGGCCAATCGAGGTGTTTTTACCTCTGCGCCACCTGAGCGGCCCATTCACTGCTATTTTACCCTGGATAATAATGTATTATTCAGAGAAAATTATGCATTCTGAGCTTTTAGTCCTTCAAAGTCATGGAATTTCATTTACATTGTTAGGTTTCAGAAGTTATCTGATTATGGAAATGCTCAGTTAAATGGCATACTCTCTTCAGTATTATTATTAGATTTAAAGAAAGCCTGATAATCAGATTACATTCATAATCCCAATTCTGCCTCCACATCGGTGCATAAGCAGAAACACTAGAGAAAGAAAAGAGCTTATTTCAGGCTGTGTCCCAAACCATACACCAATCAGCCATAACATTAAAACCACCTCCTTGTTTCACTGTCCATTTTATCAGCTCCACTTACCATATAGAAGCACTTTGTAGTTCTACAATTACTGACTGTAGTCCATCTGTTTCTCTTCATACTTTTAATTCTAATTCTTAGCACTGCAGTGACACTGACATGGTGGTGGTGTGTTAGTGTGTGTTGTGCTGGTATGAGTGGATCAGACACAGCAGCGCTGCTGGAGTTTTTAAATACAGTGTCCACTCACTGTCCACTCTATTAGACACTCCTACCTAGTTGGTCGACCTTGTAGATGTAAAGTCAGAGACGATCGCTCATCTATTGCTGCTGTTTGAGTTGGTCATCTTCTAGACCTTCATCAGTGGTCACAAGATGCTGCCCATGGGGCGCTGTCGGCTGGATATTTTTGGTTGGTGGACTATTCTTAGTCCAGCAGTGACAGTGAGGTGTTTAAAAACTCCAGCAGCGCTGCTGTGTCTGATCCACTCATACCAGCACAACACACACTAACACACCACCACCATGTCAGTGTCGGTGCAGTGCTGAGAATGACCTCCCACCCAAACAATACCTACTCTGTAGTGGTCCTGACCATTGAAGAACAGCATGAAAGGGGGCTAACAAAGCATGCAGAGTAACAGATGGACTACAGTCAGTAATTGTAGAACTACAAAGTGCTTCTATATGGTAAGTGAAGCTGATAAAATGGATAGTGAGTGTAAAAAGAAGGAATTGGTTTTAATTTTATGGCTGATCAGTGTAAGTTATCATACTATAATGTAAGTCAAATAAGTCCACCAATTCCTGCCAGCATGTGTGTTTTTGCAGTTATCCAGTAAAAATGCATGTTTTGCTTAAAAATGCACGTTTTATACAGTGTAATACACCATGCTTGGATTACAAGCCAGCCAGTTTATACTCTAGTTTATATGTATGACCAGGGTCTCAGTTCTGTATTTCTCTGTAAGTGCTTTAGGAGAGGACAGATAAAAGGCGCTAGTGTTACCAGCATATTCCGTCAAGTGTAAATCTGTTTCACCGCAGCGCGAAGGCTTATGTTGTGACAAATCGGGCATCAATGATTAATGGCCGTCAATGATTTATGCAGCTAAGTGTTTTGCTGAATGTAAGCCACCATGGCTGGCAGAGCTATTACAGAAGCACATAAAGAAACAGCGTTTATCTGCAGCTGTGTGGAAGGGCTGTCAGAGCACAATAGTGCCTAACATGCATGTACATTTTAAAGTAAATGGATTATAATCTGGATTAAGTGTGTACACACTGATTGCATGTTCAGATATAATAATAAATGGCAGTGGTGGCTCAGCGATTAAGGTACCGGGCTAGTAATCAGAAGTTTGCTGGTTCAAGACCCACATCTGCCAGGTTGCCACTGTAAACAAGGCCCTTAATCCTCAATTGCTTGCAATGTGTACAGTCACAATAGTAAGTTGCTTTGGATAAAAGCGTCTGCCAAAAGTCAAAAATGTAAACCAAGTAATAATAATAATCGATAATAATAATAAGTTCAATTTATATAGTGCCTTCCACATACCCAAGGACACTTTACAAAAATATACAAAATATAGAATGAAAAAGATAGGTCCAACATCTTCCAATTGTAGACACTTTTGCTAAACAAGCCAAAAATGCTGCTATAAAATATTATTTATATTCAAATAATAACAGCAGTTTTGCATAAGTGTGATGTTGTAGGTTCTGTATTTATTCCTTTAGAATATTTGTTACACAGTCTGAGCATTGTTATTTAGATAGCTAGTTTAACCATGGTGCATTGAGACATGTATTATTACTGCTTAGTTGTTTGAGAGGAGAAATGACCGTATCGGTGTGATGGTATCGGTATCGGCAGATACTCAATTTGCAGTATCGGTATCGGTATCGGGCATAAAAAAGTGGTATCGAGCCAGCTTTAGTCTCTAGTAATTTAGCCTGGCAGTCTGCCCTGTTTTTATTTGTCAACACAAGACTGTAGTGAGCCCCTGGTGGAGTTTTTGTACTAGGACTAAGAGTAGGAATGTAAATAAACCAGCCTGGTTTTGTGTTTCAGATGCTGTTTTTTCAGGTATTTGCACTTTATTCGTAACAGTAAGAGCATTCAGTTATGGATTAGTCCTCATGTGATTCACTATGACGGTGATGTAAAACCCTAGATCTCCGCTCCCTTAAACAAGCTTACAACTTTGTCCAAAACTACTGAGAGTGATGAACTGGGATTGGTTGGAGGAAATGTGACCTGGGAGGGGAACGTCTGCTTTCCTGCGTCGGTTTGTGTGAAGGTTCGGCTCTTGTCTGTGCCGTGCACATTTTCCAGCTTGCTTTGATGTCTGTTCTTTGTGGGAGGAGATTGAGCCGTGCTGCAAAGCATTAAACCGGTGAACCTGGATTCGAAGAGTCACAGACTACAGCTGAGCTCACAATGCGAAAAAGATCAAAGAGGCTATGTCTCATCTCTCAAATCTCATTTAGCGTCTCCTCCTGCTCTCTTTTGTTATCATTCTTGTATTCATTGCCTCTGGCATACGAACATGCGAAAAGAATGAAACCTATTTGCTTATATTCACACAAATTTAGAAGATGAATTAATCGTCGGCCTATCACAGAGCTCCAGTAAACAGAATTTTTAAATATACTTTACAGATTTCAAATAAAGGCACATGGAATTCGGCCCAGTAAGAGATTTAATTTCCCTTTATTATTTCCCCAGTGTTTCTCCCAATCTAGTTGTATCAAATTACCCAATTGCATTTCGATTCCTCTCTACTGTTGTTGCCCTCCACTCCTGACTGATGAAAGCTGTGACTGACACACGCCCCCTCCGACACGTGTGCAGTAGCTGACTGCATCTTTTCACCTGCACGAGGCGAGTTCATATGGGGCTCAGTCTCGCGCATGGAGAGTCATGCACTGATCTCCATTATCCCCGTCTCTGTGCGGGCACCCTCATTTAGCCAGCAGAGGTTGTAATTGTATCAGTCATGACGGACAAGCCAATCATTGTCCGTGTAGACGCCCAGCCTGTCGGTAGCAGAGCTGAGGTTCGAACTCACTAATTCAAAATGTCAGCTCTGGTGTGGTAGCGTCTTTTACCGCTGCACCACCTGAGCGCCCCTTGAATTTCATAATTTTAGTGATACCTAAATGTCTGCGATTGTGCTACCAACCAACCAACAATTTACATATAGGGATACTGAGTGTGACAATATGTCTAGACTTCTAATTTAACTCAAAATCATGCCATCTAGCCGCTCAGGTGGCGCAGCGGTAAAGTACGCTAGCGCACCAGAGTTGGGTTTCTAGATACATCGTATCGAAACTCAGCTCTGCCTTTCCGACTGGGTTGGGCGGCAGTATGAACAACATTCGGCTGTTGTTCAGGGTTAGGGTTAGGGGTAGAGTCGGAGCATAGGTCCTCATAACTGGTACGACTGCGGCCCCTGCTGGTTGACTGACGGCGCCTGCACAGGGCTGAGGAATAACATTGAGGGGGGTGTGACCCTCCGTGCGCAGTGTCTCTCGGTGTATGAACTCGGCTCGTGCAGGTGAAAAATGCAGGCTGTACTGATTGCGTGCCGGAGGGGGCGCGGGTCAGTTGAGTGGCGTCCTCAGTCGGCGGCAAAAAGGGTTGAATCAGTATAGAGGACACAATCAGGGTAATTGGACACGACTAGAATGGGGATAAAAATTGGGGGAAAAAAGTTGGAAAAAATAGATAATTAAAAAAACCAATGGATGACAACCGACAAAGAAGTCATTGCTCAATTAATGCTAAACATTAATAAATACCTTTTAAGTTCATTTCTAACAGCTGGACCTTGGTATCAGTTGCGAGTGCAGCTACAGTCTGTACAGAAAGAGCAGCAGTGTAAAAAACACACTCTGACCCACCCTCAGTGTGCATGTGCCAGCTCTGCATACAGTCGCATCTGGAGTTTCAAATCTGAATTTTCTGATGTGCTTAATATGCTTTATAACTGTCAACAAATGGGCATGGTCAAGTTACAAATTTGCATCGTTAGTGGGAGGGGAGACAACACTTTTTCCCGTCATGTGTTTTATATAGGCTACTTAAAGTCTTATTTTAGCTGCCATGTAACGTATCATTAGCATTGACCCTACCCTATAGTTGTGTTGTGTAAAAGGTAAAATTCAGCATTTGAATAGGCGATATCGTATCGAATCTCAGCTCTGCCATCCTGCTGGGCTGAGCGGCCACATGAACAATGATTGGCCTGTTGTTCATATAAGGGTGTAACTACGACCTCTGCTGGCTGATTGGTGGCGCCTGCACAGGGGCGGGGAGGGAGTGCATTGATCAGGGTGTGTCTCTCCATACACAGGGCTGATCCGCATCATCACTCGCCTAGTGCAGGAGAAAAGATGCATACGGCTGCTGACCGTGTGTCAGAGGGGGCGTGGGTTTATTATGAAGAGAAGCTCAGGACCCAAAGATGCGGGAGATAATAAGTAAATTGTATTAACAAATAATAACTAACATACAAAAGATCCAAAAGGAAATAACAAAAAACAAATCGGTAATTCCCGATTGGAGCCGCTGACGTCGCACGTAACTGAAAAAGAGAAAAAACAGAAACAGGTAAATACACGAAGCGCGAACCCGGAGTCCTGTGCACTACTCGTTACGCCACTGGGTGGCTAAAGCACAAACAAACCCCTTGCGCTTAAAGGAGCGCGGAAAACAGGGTAACAAAAAACCCAGCTGGGAAAGCAAAACCGAAACCGCTAGAACAGTTTCGGAATACCCGGGTCGGCCGTGTCACCAGCCTGTCGCTGCTGCTGCTGGGAGGGTCTGTTGATAAAAAAAGAGAAAGGAAATGACGTTATTGAAGGGAGCGGACTCGAACCGGCGCGATGGGTGGCCGAAGCGAGCGCTTACCCCATCAGGCTAACCGGCAATGGAGATCGTGTCTAACTAGACGATACAAGCGCGCCTGTTGAACCGGCGGCTATGCCAATCGTTAGCCTCCTGCTAACGACACAGGCAAGGGCTAGCGAAGGAACGCCGAAACCAACCGCAGCGCGTGGGCTGCACGGAGTCGCACCGGACTTTCCCAGAATGAGAGAAATAAAAGACTCCTGTCTACCTCAGCCTGCAGCTTACACACCCGACCGCCCTACTTGGCGCCCGGGGATACCACTCGCCCTAAAAAGGTGCGCGTACACACAGCCATGTAACCGAATCAAAACCAATGGTGCGACGCCTGCTGCTACATGGCGCCTGCTTAAATACGCCGAGCGCAGCTGCAGGTCGTCAGCCCTTATTAGCCGGCCTGGTATTTGAGGCCTTCATTTGCGGTGTTCTGTAACGCCTGCGACGCTGGGAACTGGTGGTGCGTTCACCAGACGTCGCAGGCACCCTGACAGGGTCAGCTTCGTTCTTCTCAAATCAGAGCAGGGAAACTATCTACCAATATTTTTTAGTTTAACACACGTCAACCAAGGAATAGATGCGTCCCAAGCAAGATTATTTAAATACAGCTTATTTTTTACACTCAAAGAAAGCTCAACCAAATGCTCAAGCAAACCATTAAAGGCTTAATGTCAATAGTGTTGGAATGGGCTGTACAACAAGCTCATGGTCGGGTGTCCAGTGATGGCATAGTTACCTTTAAAAAGTAACTTAGTTACTTTATTGATTACTTGATTTTAAAAGTAACTAAGTTAGATTACAAGTTACTTTATTAGTTACATTCAGCAGCTGCCGTAATGCAACTGGAGCTGCGTAGGCGATTGAAGCGGAATAAGAAACAAGAGAGATAGCGGAAAACTGAGTCCTCTGTTCACAAGTGTAAGTTAGATAAATAAAATAAAAATTTTAAAGATAAATAAATAACAAAAAGACGATAAATATCCAAAATTTTGGCGAGTGGGGTTTGTAATGAGTCTGTAACTATGGTGATATTACGTCATCACGTCCACACATGTAGTACATAGCGGTGTTGTGTGCATACTGCACACTTCTGTACTGAAAGTATGTACTTCTTTACCGGACGAGTAGTGCATACTTCCTCCAATCTAGTGCATACTCTGTAAGTATGCGATTTCGGACGCAGCTCGTGACTTAATTGTCGCATAGGCCAGACGTCACTCCCAGAGTTGCAAAAATAGTAACGCACATTAACTTGGATAAGTAACTTTAATCTGATTACTGGATTGGAAATAGTAACTCGTTAGATTACTTGTTACTGAAAAATGTGGTCAGATTAGAGTAACGCGTTACTACTGACATCAGTGCAGGTGTCTACATTCTTTTTGCAATACAGTCTAGCTGTTGTAGTTTGTCTGAACAAGCTAAACAATTAACCATTAACCAAGTGGCTAACAGACATTTCTGTTGTTTGTTTGAGTTTCCTTTGGTGACCTAATAGCTTTCGGTTTAATCATACATCTGATTCAGTCCAAAATGAGTCATGTACTCTTCACCAGTTAGAACCCTAAGCTACAAATCACAATCTTCCATGGACAACCCTGAAAAGAGATCTCAATCAAGATGAAATGTCTCATCTTGACCCAGAGAATTCAATTGTACTGTTCTAAATAAGGTACACATGAAGAGGTGCAGATCGTCTGTGTTGTAAGGGTCAGGTGGTGTACATGAATGTACCTGCCTTATTGCGTGTTTACAAATCACAGATTGAAACTGAATTCTATTTATTCATGAAGGTAATTTTATATCCAAAAGCTCTAAACTTCCTTTTTTTATATTGATTATTGTACAATCCAGAACTGCTTTCTAGCTTTTCCAGTCTCATGTACTTCTACAATTCTTTTGAGGACTTCAAAAATAAGTGGACCTTACTTGAGAAGAAAAGAAAAGAATGACATGACATCTGTCATACAGTAACCAAACAGGAGCTTTAAACCCAGGTCCCCAGTACTACAGGCTATAATACACTGATCAGCCATAACATTAAAACCACCTCCTTGTTTCTACACACACTGTTCATTTTATCAGCTCCACTTACCATACAGAAGCACTTTGTAGTTCTACAATTACTGACTGTAGTCCATCTGTTTCCCTGCATGCTTTGTTACCCCCTTTTATGCTGTTCTTCAATGGTCAGGACTCTCCCAGGACCACTACAGAGCAGGTATTATTTGGGTGGTGGATCATTCCTAGCACTGCAGTGACACTGACATGGTGTTAGTGTGTTATGCTGGTATAAGTGGATAAGACACAGCAATGCTGCTGGAGTTTTTAAACATCTCACTGTCACTGCTGGACTGAGAATAGTCCACCAATTAAAAATATTTAGCCCCATGGGCAGCTTCCTGTGACCACTGATGAAGGTCTAGAAGATGACCAACTCAAACCGCAGCAATAGAGGTGCTACAAGGTGGACCAACTAGGCAGGAGTGTCTAATAGAGTGGACAGTGAGTGGACACAGTATTTAAAAACTCCAGCAGCGCTGCTGTGTCTGATCCACTCATACCAGCACAACACACACTAACACACCACCACCATGTCAGTGTCACTGCAGTGCTGAGAATGATCCACCACCTAAATAATACCTGCTCTGTGGTGGTCCTGTGCGGGTCCTGACCATTGAAGAACAGAGTGAATGAAATCTGTGATTTTTGAGTTTGACACCCCTGGTTTACACGGTTTTAATGTTGTGTACACTGTGTACCAAGCAATGTGTCTTCATTGACCAGCACAAAATTGCACAAAATTGAAACATCGATTGCTGTATTGACGGAAACATTGATTACTGTATTGACGGAATAGGTGGTCAGGTGTCCACAAACTTTTGCCAAATATGTGTATCTTATTATAAAGGCCTAACACCCAAAACCTTCTTTATAAAGCAATATTTTAAAGTACTGTATATTACTCCTTTGAGATCTTGGTTACACATTCTTCATTCCTGTGGCCACATTTTCCTCTTAAATAATGTCACACATCAACCCAGCGACAAAAACTAACCAACTCCTGGCTCTCCTTTCTCTCCCGGGTCTCCAACATCTTTCACTGCATTCTAATTAGTTGCACAGCAACTCATTGAAATGTGCTGTGTAATGAACAAAGTTAGCCACCGTAGCCTCTGCTTGTGTGAGCTTTATCAATGTACTTGAATCTTACTTGTATTCTTTATCACTGGGGCTTCTCAGTACTGACGTGGTACGTCTGAAGGGAAATATGTGGGCTGGTTGGGACCACTGTTTGTCAGTAGCCTTTATGCTGTTCAGTCAGGTGGAGGGACGAGGTAATGATGTCATTTGGCTCCAAATATTACTCTGATTTTGTGAAAGTGGCCTTAGAGGCTTTTACGACTGGTGGGAAATGAGCAGTCCCTACGGGTGGACTAACAAATGATGCGGCGTAGAGAATTTGCTGAGGTGTTTTGCGGGAGAGCAAATTAGTGAATGTGTTGTGCATAGGGTGGCCAGCCGTCCGGTTTTAGGTCGGACAGTCCGTTTTTTCAGCTGCCAGTCCTCCATCCACGCAACGCTAGGATGGACACTTAAAAATCTGGAGTGAATTTGGAGTGAACTTGTTTCATTTTTGATCAGTATTATCTGTCATTGGCTCGGGTACACATCAAAACAAATGCTTTGTATTTAATTGGTTTAACAGCCTCATTTGACTGCTTATAGTGTTACCACTGGGCAATCGCAGAAGGTCCGCCCTCTAAATGCTAGTCTGTGATTGGGTGGTTGAATTTCGCTCGCTCGCTCTGGTCTGTATACACCTCTAATAAAGTCAGTTAGTCAGCTCTCATGCTCAGGAACAGTAAATGCTCAGTAAACTTTTGGAGACAGCGAGGAACGAACTTAAATATCAAAAGTAGACACAACATTTAGTGTGTAAAACAGTAATTTGTTATAGAATTCTTGCTTAAATTGGTCCAAAACTCTGTTATATGGGTTATGGTTTCATTCTGTGTGTTGCAGTATCATGTCCCCCTGTTCCTGGTAGGATGTCCTCCTTTTGGGTGTAATGTCCTCCTTTTTGTGGCTATGAATCTGGCCACCCTAGTTGTGCACCACTGTTAGTATGGTAAATTAAATTCATTACATGAAATGGCTTTAAACAGAGGCTTGTCAGTTAAGCACTTTATGTTTTTGCATTTTTTGTACCTTACTCTACAGTCTGCTACTATACACTGATCCTCCATAACATTAAAACCACCTCCTTGTTTCTACACTCACTGTCCATTTTATCAGCTCCACTTACCATACAGAAGCACTTTGTAGTTCTACAATTACTGACTGTAGTCCATCTGTTTCTCTACACACTTTTTTACCCTGCTTTCACTCTGCTCATCAATGGTCAGGACCCCACAGGACCACTACAGAGCAGGTTTTATTTAGGTGGTGGATGATTCTCAGCACTGCAGTGACACTGACATGGTGCTGGTGTGTTAGTGTGTGTTGTGCTGGTATGAGCTGAAGTTTTTAAATACCGTGTCCACTCTATTAGACACTCCTTCCTAGTTGGTCCACCTTGTAGATGTAAAGTCAGAGACGGTCGCTCATTTATTGCTGCTGTTTGAGTTGGTCATCTTCTAGACCTTCATCAGTGGTCACAGGATGCTGCCCACAGGGCGCTGTTGGCTGGATATTTTTGGTTGGTGGACTATTCTCAGTGACAGTGAGGTGTTTAAAAACTCCAGCAGCACTGCTGTGTCTGATCCACACACTAACACACCACCACCATGTCAGTGTCTGCAGTGCTGAGAATGATCCACCACCCAAATAATACCTGCTCTGTAGTGGTTTTGGGAGAGTCCTGACCATTGAAGATCAGCATAAAAGGGGGCTAAGAAATCATGCAGAGAAACAGATGTACTACAGTCAGTAATTGTAGAACTACAAAGTGCTTCTATATGGTAAGTGGAGCTGATAAAATGAACAATGTGTGTAGAAACAAAGAGGTGGTTTTAATGTTATGGCTGATCTGTCGCTAATGCCATAAATGTAAATGTACTGATTATATGAAATTAATTTATACGTAAAATTGATTTCACTAATCGAATGAGCCTGCTGGTTTGAGCTAAACTGATATATTCCTTTGAGGTTGGATAACTGGCTGTATTTTTAGGGAAACGGTCATTGGTCCCCAAATGTCCATACAGCTATCTACCTGGTTAAATATTGACTCTACAGGTAAATAATGAACATACCACACATACCAGGTGGTGTTAATACTCCTGTACCAGAGATCTCACTCTCTTGTGTTGTTTACGAGGCAGAACCTGAACTGTACCTGCCAAACTGCCATGCCATGTTTCTGGGGCATCAGTTGCATTTACTGTCAAGCTAAGATTGAGGTAAACTCAAGTATTACCGGTGGGTAGCACTGTCGCCTCACAGCGGTGCGGAGTTTGCATGTTCTCCCCTTGTCTGCGTGGGTTTCCTCCGGGAGCTCCGGGTTCTTCCTACAGTCCAAACACATGCAGTCAGGTTGCTCTATAGGTAAATGGGTGTGCGTATGTGTGTGTATGTGTCTTCCCTGTGATGGACTGGCGCCCCGGCCAGGGTGTTACTGTGTGCCTTGCATCCATTGAAAAGCTGGGATAGGCTTCAGCAAACCCCCCCGCCCCAGCGACCCTAATTGTATAAGCGGTTAGAAAAGTGAGTGAGTGAGTTATCTACCTGGTTAAATATTGACTCTACAGGTAAATAATGAACATACCACACATACCAGCTGGTGTTGATACTCATGTACCAGTGAACTCACACCCTTGTGTTGTTCACGAGGACTAAACCTGAACTATACCTGCCAAACTGCCATGCCAGGTTTCTGGGGCATTAGTTGCATTTGGATAACTGGCTTTATTTTTAGAGAAATGGTCATTGGTTCCCAAATGTCCATACAGTTATCTACTCGGCTAAATATTGACTATACACGGCTGAACCTGAACTATACCTGCCAAACTGACATGCCAGGTTTCTGGGGCATCAGTTACATTTACTGTCAAGCTAAGGAAAGGTTAACTCAAATTCTTAGGTTGCATGAGATTCAATCATATTTTCTCTTTGTTTATACAGTATTATTAGGGCTTTAAAATATTTAGATGCCTTCTTCTGTGCAAAAGCTCTGCTTCAGACTGCTTATTTTATAAGGCAGTGTATTGGTTGTTTTACCTATTTTCGTTTCTTCAGAAGAGGTAATTAATAGCAGAAGTACAGTACTTGGGAATAGGTGTGTGGCTTGATGTCCCTAATAATAAGATCTGTTCCTTCTAGCTGCACTGCAGGTTTTTTCCTCCGGATTTATTGTGCAGTGATTGGGATGTATGCGTCCATGGTGCAGTATGTTAATAGAACAGTAGTAAGTTAGACAATAATAGGGTGACCATATGTCCTCTTTTTCCCACACGTTCTCTTCTTTGGACCTAAAAAATGCGTCCGGTCAGGATTCTAAATCACCGAACATGTCCGAGATTCGTCTATTGTAGTCTGCGTGCACTGTCCTTCGTGTTTTAGGTCCTGCCTTTTCGCACTTGTCTTAAAAGTGGGAAGCAGAATGCATGACCTGCAAAGCTGACACTTACTTGTCAGTGTTAAATAAAGATGCCAGTTCAACAAAACACAAAACTGAAGCTAAAGTAGAGAGTTTGTCAGGTATAGACCAGGTAACACAGAAAATGCTGTTACTGCTGCAGAGGGAGTTTTTGCATTTCACACCACAAAGCTAAACAACAGCTACAGATCAATGGACTGCACATCTGCCTTGTTAAAAAAAGTATTTTCCTGATTCTGAATGCCCGTGCTAGGATAGAGGTTTGTTCAGCACTCTTAAGACGTGCGGTAAGAGCTCATCAAAGTGCGCATATGAGACGAATCTGCATTGTAACAGAACCGGGGGTTCTGAGAAATTGTGAGAATCACCTTTTCCGAGTTTAAAAATAAAGTAAATAAAATAAACTTCTTCTAATTGTTACTGCTCATAAGTTCTCTCCACTAATGAAATTCCTCACTTGTTGTTTTAGTATGTACAAACACTGAAATATAATTGAGAAACAATTAAAATTTATATAAAAATACAATAAAACCTGCACTTTACCTTTACTTCTTTATTGTTTCCTTATGCTTCTTAATCGTGGAGATGCCTGATCTTGAAATAACGTATTTCGTTCAGTAAAGGTGCATTCACAGACGATCAAGCATCTCCACGATTAAGAAGTTATTTTCAGTCTATAAGTGTCAAAACAAACCATTTTTTTACATTAGCGTAAAATATGTGCAGTTCTACTGGATCATGGAACGCATTAACAGGTTTTCCATACATCCTTATGGAAAAAAAAATACCTTTAAACTCCATGCCTTTAAAACTTGATGCCAGTTGACGTTGAGTTTCAAGGTACCACTGTACTTGCTTTTAGTGTTTGAATCATGGTGTATGATATTCCATTTTTTTATATTAATTTTTAGATAAACTTGTGTGGTTCAGCTGGAATAAGGGAATAATGTCTTTAAATGCTTCTACACAAACAGCAGACAGTGCATAAATATCATTAACAATGAAGCTAGTGTCTTTGTGTCTGAGAGTGTGCGCTGTAAAAACAATGTGATTCCGGCCTGTCAGTTTCCTGTATGTTTCAACTTGCTTCTAGGGAGAGGCACTTTATTTTAAACTGGTTATGCATTTCTGAGATAGTTGTGTTGTATTTCAGAGTAGTCTTACCTAGTCTGCAGACCACAGGTATTTAGTATTGGTTTTTGGCTTTGCCTTGTATGTACAGGGATTTCTCTGGATTCTCTGAATCTGTTAATAATGTTATGGACTGTAGATAGTGAAATTCCATAATTCCTTTTAATCACATAATGAGAAACATAAATTAAAACTCTTTTAAGACTGTTTACTTATCTGTTACCTGTACATCAACATGCTAGTTTAGAGTGTACCACAACATGTTAGTTTAGAACAGGGGTGGCCAAACACAGGGCCACACTGTGTTTTAAAATTTGACAGACGGGCCGGGCCAGTAGCAGATGGGGGGTAGCTAATATAAATTATCAATCAAAGAAGAGAAGTGGCTATATACGATATGATAAAATGTAAACCTAAAGTACAATGGCAGGCCACTGTTTACAGTTTAGCTTATATTGTTTATTAAGTTATCTTAAAAACACAAAATACTGTAGTTCTGATACATTCTGACAGAATTACAGTGTTTATATTTTGTATTATTACAGGGCTGTGTTTGTCTTCATATTGACAATATTATATTATATTATATATACATATTGACAATATTATACAAACCAGCAGAATCTCACAATCACATGTATGCTGTCTAATTTACTTCAAATAAATGAGCATCCAAAAAATTACAATATTTGATAATTGCTATCATTGCGAAATGAAAGAGCATGGTAAACAGCAGAACCGCGACCCAGATCAACCACACAGCAGCTGCTTACCTGAGCTTCTCTTCTTCAAATTAAGACAAATCTATAGCCGTGTGGTGTTCCATTAGGGATATAATTTACTTTTTTCTTCATGGCGGCCATCTTGTATGTTTCCAGAATATTTCCAGAATATATAAATCCATACCCAACTGTTTTTGTTCTCTTAACTAATGAAAACCTTCTTAGATAATTCATTCTCAGCTTTCGCGGTAAAAAGCTGAAACCGATAATTCGTCCAATGAAGAGAGAGATTGAAATTCCCCACAGAATCTGAATTCGGAAGCTCTGATTGGTTTATACAGCTGTTTATCAAGGCCTGACCTGAATCTCTTAAGTTGTTTGAGCATGACACCATAATGAAATAGAGTGAGCAAAACGAATGAATCTTTACCACAGATAAGAGCACAGCTCCCTGATTCGATTCCAATGAATAATTCGTCTGCAAGGAGTCGTTTCTGACTCGTTGACTTAGTGATTCAGTTTTCATGTGTGTGCGTGCACGCGCCCACCGGCTCATACGCGAAGGAAAGCGTTCTGAAGCGCTCTCTAACGGTAACCTGTGTGTTCTACGCATACTCGATGTATCGAATCTTGTAAAAAGTAATATCGGATATATCGATATTTGCGATATACCGCCCAGCCCTACTCTAAAGGACAATTTTGTAAATGCTCAACGCGCCGGATCAAACCGCATAACGGGCCGTATGTGGCCCACGGGACGTAGTTTGCCCACCACTGGTTTAGAATGTACAACAACGTGCTAGTCGGGCCGAATTGAGGTTGAACAAACAAATAGCTACAGAGTTTGTTTGGGACTGTACTAACACCACCTCCTCTCAGGGGTCACGGTGCGGTTGTTTTGGTCTGCACCCAAGGTGGAAAACAAAGATAAGTCAGATTTAACCGGACTAAAAAGTGTAGGTGTAGAACAGGAAACCAGTGTTGGTGTTACCCCATTTTTTTTTTTAACCAAAGCCTTGTCGAACAATAAAAAGGTCAGCCGAGTACAGCGCCAGGAAATTCTGCCATGTCAGTATGATAAAAACAGCCCAGGCCTTGTGGGAGGCCACTACACCAGTTCAATAAAGTGGAAAGTGGAAAGTGTGCTAATGTGAGATGTGAACTAACACACAGATTCAGGTCGGGGAAATATGTTGTTGAAATGGATCTTTCTTTTTCAGTCGATTTTTTGCTGACTGGCCTGGTCATTGACTATCTGTTTGTAAAGAGAGAGAGTGAGTAAGAGAGAGAGAGAAAGAGAGAGAGAGGGGGTGGATCTGATAAGCTATCAGGCAGAACCGTGTTTGGCTGTGAGGGGGAAAACAAGTTTGATCCGTCATCAGCTACTGAATACTTTGCTGTGGGTGAAAGCTCAGGGGATACGACTGATCCTGATCCTGATCCTGATCCTGAACGCTCATCATTGTACCGGGTTTGGATCTGCCATCAGAACTCCTTTCTTTTCCTCTCACCAGCTAAAGGATCAACCCACTTGCAAAATGAAACCACGAGGAAGTAAGTACTCTGTTTTCCCTGCCAATGAGAGATAGCTGAAGGCAACGATGCCAGACAGTCGAGAGAGAGAGAGAGAGAGAGAGAGAGAGAGAGAGAGAGAGACGGTTGGTTAAGACATGAAGTTTAGTTGATTTTTATTAATTGTTCAGTTCTACTCCATGCTTTCACTAGGACACATTGTCTGTCATGGAGAGATTTTTCTTTGTATGGTGAGACACCTGCAGGAAGGAGAGACAGGAAATAGACACTTGTGGGATAGGGAAATCAGCAGTAATAACTGGTGTGTTTGATCTGGGATTACATGCCAGACTTTTGCTGTGGCTGAACCTTGGACCTTGAAGTTTGCTGAATGGTCCCTGGCAGTTACAGGCTATGATGGGAAATGAAAGAGTTCTTGGCCTGTACAAATTAAGGTGAAGGTAGATAGACAGACTGGCAGACAGACAGAAAGACAGATAGATAGATAGTTAGATACTTTATTTAATAATGCATTAATCAAACATTGCTATAGAGTTTGTTTGGGACCATACTAGGACCACCTCTAAGTCCACTTATGTCCTCTCAAGGGTCACAGTTCGATTGTTTTGGTCTGTACCCAAAAAGTGCAGGTGTAAAAACGTCCATACAATCCATGAGATTTTTTACAACCCCAAATCAGAAAAAGTTGGGACAGCATGGAAAATGCAGTTAAATAAAACTTATATTTAATTGCAGACAGTTTGAACATTCCTGCATTTCAGGCCAGCAACACATTCCAAAAAAAGCATTCCTTTTCACCACACTTAAAAGACGTTTTGGCACCGAGGATACCAAGTGATTTAGTGTTACAGCTTTTATCTTGTCCCATTCTTCCTGCAAACATGTCTGAAGATGTGCAACAGTACGGGGTCGTTGTTGTTGCATTTTTTTGTTTTAAAATTCTCTATTGGGGACAGGTCAGGGCTGCAGGCAGGCCAGTCCAGTACCCGTACCCTCTTCTTCCGCAGCCATGCCTTTGTAATGTGTGCAGCATGTGGTTTTGCATTGTCTTGTTGAAACATGCATGGACGTCCCTGGAAAAGATGACGTCTTGAAGGCAGCAAATGTTGCTCTAAGATCTCAATGTACTTTTCTGCATCAATGCTGCCATCACAGAAGTGTAAATGACCTTTGCCAAGGGCACTGACACAGCCCCATACCTTGACAGACCCTGGCTTTTGGACTTGTCGCTGATAACAGTCTGGATGGTCCTTTTCGTCTTTGGTTTGGAGCACACTGTGTACATTTTTTCCAAAAAGACCCGGAATGCTGATCATTCTAACCACAATACACATTTCCACTGTGTGATGGTCCATCCTAGTTGCTTTCGAGCCCAGAGTAGTCGACGCCATTTCTGGACAGGGTTAACATAAGGCTATTTTTTTTGCACAGTAAAGTTTTAAGTGGCATTTGTGCATGTAACTCTGTATTGTAGTGCTTGACAAAGGTTTTCCAAAGTAATCCCTCACCCATGTGGTTATATCAGCTATTGTTGAGTGGCGGTTCTTGATGCAGTGCCATCTGAGGGATCGAAGATCACGGGCATTCAGCTTAAGCTTGCGCACTTGGCCTTTACGCACTGAAATTCCTCCCGATTACTTGAACCGTTTAATGATATTATGCACTGTAGAGGGAGAAATATGCAAATCCCTTCCAATCTTTCTTTGAGGTACATTGTTTTTAAACATTTCAATAATATTCTCACACATTTGTTGACAAACTGGAGATCATCTGATCATCTTTGCTCATCAAAGACTCAGCCTTAAAGGATGCTGCTTTTGTACCAATCAGTGGCGATTTCTCTAAGACTGCAAATGTCCAAAATTAAATGGTCAAATATGTACAGTTTTGTTAACATTTCATTGACTACAAATGCGTTAGAACACGTATATCTCGAAGACGAGTTCGTTCAGAATCAGCTAATTATCACAAATCGACTCGATTTTCTTAACTTAACTCCCTTAACTAAACATTCCCGTAGCGTCAATGCATTTGCCCGCAGAAGCTGAGCGTCTCTTCACTTCTATGGGACTGCGTTGAGGTTTTTTTTTTAATGCTCCGAAACTCACCGGTCATTGGATAAATGCCTCGATTTTGTCCCGCCCCGGATGCTGAGCGTCTCTGGGGGTGAATGGGGCTGTGGGCGGGTGTGGACGCTGATGATGCAAGATGATTGGAGGATCAGTGGAAAGGCTGAATCCCGTTTTGATTGACAGCTCGTTTGAGCGCTACACCGTCACTTCTCAAACTCAAAAGAAGCTTTATTGGCATGACAAATAGGGACATTCGTTTTGCCAAAGCAAAACACTTCATTAGTCACTTAATCACTAGGAGCTTCAGTCCCATCGCGGATTTTGCGAGTGAAGTCGAAAGACAAACTGCAACCCATTTCAGGCCATTTTCTTGTAAAAGGAAGAGAGGGCAGAATTTATGTGTAAATAAATTGACAAATTTTATGATGTAAGCCAACAATGAGCTTCCCCTCTTTGAAAGACCAGCAGCCGCCACTGGTACCAAACCATGATAACAATCACCTGTTGACATCACCTATTTTAAATCACATCATTATTTAGTTTTCTCACCTCATTACTAGCTCTAAATTGCCCCCGTCCCAACTTTTTTTGGAATGTGTTGCAGACCTGAAATGCAGGAATGGAGGTATATTAACAAATGAAATGAAGTTGAGCAGACAAAACATGAAATATCTTGGGTTCATCCTCTTCAATCAAATAAAAGTCAAAGTAAAGGAAGTAAGGAACACTGTGTTTTTTATTTTATTTGCATTTTTCATACTGTCCCAAATGCCCCTTTTATAAGGTATAGAAAACTATACCTTTCCTTTTATGAATACCATACACTGAGGAATCAGAGGTACATCCTTTTAACCTTTGGTATGTAGCCTCTGATGTTATATTGACTTGTCAAAAAAAGGTTATGGTCGGCAGAGGGTTCAGGCCGGATACACTTGCTGCAAGGCAAGAATACCAGGATGGAGCAGCGTTCTATTGCAAGGCTTCCGCCATCCCTTTCTTTAGACGTACTTAATCATGTCTCTGTAGACACCCGGTCAGCCAATAGCAACGCAGAGATTTCAAACCTGGGTCTCAGTGGTGGAGGACTAACATAATAGACTGCTGCACCTCCCAAGAACCTCCTATTAGTAGTTATGTTAATAATTAAAACATTACCCAATAACCAAGAAATAATCTAATGTTTAATCAATGAACAGTAAACATTTACAATCATTTTCAAAATCTGTTAGGTATTGCACATAACATTAAAACCACCTCCTTGTTATCAGCTCCACTTACCATATAGAAGCACTTTGTAGTTCTACAATTACTGACTGTAGTCCATCTGTTTCTCTACATACTTTTTTAACCTGCTTTCACTCTGTTCTTCAATGGTCAGGACCCCCACAGGACCACCACAGAGTAGGTATTATTTAGGTGGTGGATCATTCTCAGCACTGCAGTAACAATGACATGGTGGTGGTGTGTTAGTGTGTGTTGTGCTGGTATGAGTGGATCAGACACAGCAGCGCTGCTGGAGTTTTTAAATACCGTGTCCACTCACTGTCCACTCTATTAGACACTCCTACCTAGTTGGTCCACCTTGTAGATGTAAAGTCAGAGACGATCGCTCATCTATTGCTGCTGTTTGAGTTGGTCATCTTCTAGACCTTCATCGGTGGTCACAGGACGCTGCCCATGGAGAGCTGTTGGCTGGATATTTTTGGTTGGTGGACTATTCTCAGTCCAGCAGTGACAGTGAGGTGTTTAAAAACTCATGTCTGTGTCTTTTCCACTCATACCAGCACAACACACTCAAACTCAAAAGAAGCTTTATTGGCATGACAAATAAGGACATTCTTATTGCCAAAGCAAGTTAGAGAGAAATAATAAAAATAATAAATATATACAAAACATTTACATGTGCAAAAATATAAAATAGAATAAAATATTAATAAAAACAGTGCAAAATAATAACAATAAAAATTATAATATACACACTGAGCCACATGATTGGAAATGTCAAGTTTTAACATCTCTTCATCACAATTGACATTCAAACACACATACACACACACACACACACATGCATACATGCACATACCTGCACACACACACACACTACAGATACACACACATGCACATACCTGCACACATACACACACACTACAGATACACACACACTAACACACACACCTACACACACTAACACACCACCACCATGTCAGTGTCACTGCAGTGCTGAGAATGACCCACCACCCAAATAATACCTACTCTGTAGTGGTCCTGGGAGAGTCCTGACCATTGAAGAACAGCATGAAAGGAGGCTAACAAAGCCTGCAGAGAAACAGATGGACTACAGTCAGTAATTGTAGAACTACAAAGTGCTTCTATATGGTAAGTGGAGCTGATAAAATGGACAGTGTGTGTAGAAACAAGGAAGTGATTTTAATGTTATGGCTGATCGGTGTAAGAACGCATGTTAACAGCCAAATAGCTCAGGCTGTAGAGCAATCGTCTTTGGTGCTCTACATTCAGGTGTTGAATCCCGCCTTTGGAGATCTATTTTATACACATATAGTCACCTTTTTATACCCTGTATGTATTTATAGTTTTGCTATTTTGACACATACCTGCTTTTTGGTTTCTGATTCTGTTCCACCCCTTCACTTGGGTTCAGAATCAGCATGGTGGTGAGTCGAGCCAGTTCATCCTTAACCAATAGATACATACAATAGATATTTATAATGTTCAGAAAAAGCTTTGCAACGTGATACTAAACTGCCCTAATCATACAGACCTCTCCAAATCCTTATTAGTGGAGCCGCTAACAATAGGTCCTATTAGTAAATCCTGCAGGAATGCACTCGTCATGTGATGGCTTTCTGAAGACGGAGTAAAGTGTCAGTTAGCGTGCATTTGATGACAGATGCCATGTTTATGTAACCTCTAACCAGTGCTTTGTGATTGGTAGGTTCTTAGAAGTTCTCATAGCAGGGATTTAAATAAAAAATACTACGTGGTAAAGTATAGATCCTGAAGGCTTTCATTTACTGGAAGTGTTCATTAAGGGCTCTGTGGTAGGCAAATCATCTGAATATGACCAAAAGTATGCAGACACCTGACCATCAGCTAATAGAAAATCACATCTTAAAACCATGGGCATTGATAGAGAGTTACATTTACATTTTTAGCAGAGACTGTATACATTGCAAGCAATTGAAGGTTAAGGGACTTGCTCAAGGACCCAACAGTGGCAATCTGGCAGGTGTGGGGCTTAAACCAGTGACCTTCTACTTACTAGTCCAATACTTTAACCACTGAGCTACCGCTGCCCTTAGTAAGTTGAATCCAGTCCCGTAGGTGTCACATGATTATGTGATTTTGGAGTGTGTCTGTGGAAATTTGTGCTCTTTTGATTAATCAGATCAGGTATTTCCCAGTTGTCATATTAAAGGATTGAGATCCAAGCTGTTCTTTATGCCGGAACACAAGCTGTTGGAAGCATATCATTGATTTTCTACAATTAATGTAACACACCAGCTACACTATATGACCAAAAGTATTTGGACACCTGACCATGAGCTTGTTGGACACATCATTTCAAAAACGTAGAGTGACCATTATGTGATCAGCTATCAAAACAGCCAATCCTTTTAGGAAGGCTTCCCATAAAGCTTGAAGTATGTCTGTGGGAATTTGTGCCTATTCAGTTATTCAGTACGGATGTAACGATGCACCACAAGACTGTTAAAAATTGATTCACATGTGTAACGATTCAAATCGGTTTACATGTGTAATGAATCGATATCCACTTTAAACAGCAGAGGGCACTGGCGTTATTCACCTCGCCCGGTTGACATGCTAGCACACCAGAGCTGGGATTTCGAAAACATCGTATCGAATCTCAGCTCTGCCATCCGACTGTTGTTCAAAGGGTAGGATAAGCCGGATAGGGACTCCTAATAACCGAGCGAATTACGACCTCTGCTGGCTGGTTGATGGCGTCTGCACAGAGTCGAGGAATAAGGCTGATCAGGGTGTGGCTCTCTATGCAAAAAGCTGATCGGCAGATGAACTCGCCTTGTGCAGGTGAAAAGATGCAGTCGGCTACTGCGCACGTGTCGGAGGGGGCGTGTGGCCGTGTCGCTCTCTTCAATCGGGGCGGGGGTCAGCTCCAGTGGAGAGGAAGCATAATGAACTCGCCTTGTGCAGGTGAAAAGATGCAGTCGGCTACTGCGCACGTGTCGGAGGGGGCGTGTGACAGTGTCGCTCTCTTCAATCGGGGCGGGGGTCAGCTCCAGTGCAGAGGAAGCATAATGAACTCGCCTTGTGCAGGTGAAAAGATGCAGTCGGCTACTGCGCACGTGTCGGAGGGGGCGTGTGACCGTGTCACTCTCTTCAATCGGGGCGGGGGTCAGCTTCAGTGCAGAGGAAGCATAATAAACTCGCCTTGTGCAGGTGAAAAGATGCAGTCGGCTACTGCGCACGTGTCGGAGGGGGCGTGTGACAGTGTCGCTCTCTTCAATCGGGGCGGGGGTCAGCTTCAGTGCAGAGGAAGCATAATAAACTCGCCTTGTGCAGGTGAAAAGATGCAGTCGGCTACTGCGCACGTGTCGGAGGGGGCGTGTAACAGTGTCGCTCTCTTTAATCGGGGCGGGGGTCAGCTTCAGTGCAGAGGAAGCATAATAAACTCGCCTTGTGCAGGTGAAAAGATGCAGTCGGCTACTGCGCACATGTCGGAGAAGGCGTGTGACAGTGTCGCTCTCTTCAATCGGGGCGGGGGTCAGCCTCAGTGGAAAGGCATTTTAAAAAGGGCATTTGTAAGGCTGGGCATTGATTTTTGCCAAGAAAGCCTCAGTTGATGTTCCAGTTCATTCCAAAGCCGTTCAGTGGGGCTGAGGTCGGGGATTTGTGCAGGTCACTGGAGTGTCTTTAAACCCAGCTTTACTTAAAGCGTATACTTTTCTTTATATAATACATTTATTACACCTGTTAGCAATTATTAGGGCTTAAACACAATTAATTAAAAAAATAGAACGGGTGACCCAATACTTTTTTTCTCATATAGTGCAGCAATAGGTGTGGCTTATACACCTGAACTGAATTTGCATGTGGCTCTACATACTTCTTGTCATTTAGTGTAAATATCTAGCCACATACTGCACAACAGCAAAACTACCTGCCCAACTGGAACAAGTTATTTTCATTCATGCCAGTCGTGCCAACACCACCAAGACATTTTCTCTGGAACCTGCACCATAGCAAAACAAATAGTATTTGTTTATCCCGAAAGCCGTGATGCAGTGGATTCTGTGACAGATCGTTCAGTAATGCGCCACCAAGACAAAACAATGTGTTTTTGCTTATTAGGAGTGGAGGGGAGTGAATATATTGAAAAAGGCAGCGCTGCTCAGTATATGTCACGCTAATAGATGTTGCTTGCAGGACCTTTAACCAGGAAAGAGAGAAAGCTCTTCAGTTCTGCAATGACTGGGAAGTAAAATATGATGTCTTTATTTGTATTGAGCTCACTGTTGAGTCTCCCTGCAATTCCTCTTCCAACAATTACAGTGGATATACACTGATCAGCCATAACATTAAAACCACCTCCTTGTTTCTACACTCACTGTCCATTTTATCAGCTCCACTTACCATATAGAAGCACTTTGTAGTTCTACAATTACTTCAATGATTAGGACCACCACAGGACCACGACAGAGCAGGTATTATATGGGTGGTGGATCATTCTCAGCACTGCAGTGACACTGACATGGTGGTGGTGTGTTAGTGTGTGTTGTGCTGGTATGATTGGATCAGACACAGCAGCGCTGCTGGAGGTTTTAAATATCGTGTCCACTTACTGTCCACTCCTACCTACCTAGTTGGTCCACCTTGTAGATGTAAAGTCAGAGACGATCGCTCATCTGTTGCTGCTGTTTGAGTCGGTCATCTTCTAGACCTTCATCAGTGGTCACAGGACTCTGCCCACGGGGCGCTGTTGGCTGGATGTTTTTGGTTGGTGGACTATTCTCAGTCCAGCAGTGACAGTGAGGTGTTTAAAAACTCCATCAGTGCTGCTGTGTCTGATCCACTCATACCAGCACAACACACACTAACACACCACCACCATGTCAGTGTCACTGCAGTGCTGAGAATGATCCACCACCCAAATAATACATATTCTGTGGTGGTCCTGTGGGGTTCCTGACCATTGAAGAACAGCATGAAAGGGGGCTCACAAAGCATGCAGAGAAACAGATGGACTACAGTCAGTAATTGTAGAACTACAAAGTGCTTCTATATGGTAAGTGGAGCTGATAAAAATGACATTTAATTGGGACACAGGCTGTAATGTTCCAACCTGCCATGCTCATGCTGGCCAGCAGGTGGTGGAGGTGCAGGTGAACTACACTTCAAAGCATTCCCTGCAGCTCATCTAACTTTACAGGCCACACCTGAGGAAAAATGCTATGCAAGTGTACCTTGCATATCTGACTTCCTGCTTGTGTTCTCCCGCTAGCTTTCTTGCTAGCTTTATTAAGCTTTGGTTTCCGGGCACATATTGGGTCTACGGTAGCGGTGTTGTTGTTACGTAACTGCCACTTGTTTTTTCCATAGGTGGCGTGCCAGCTTTTCTTTTGCCGCTGCTGTTTTTATGTCTGATTTTAATTTGGTGGTGGACTGAGTAGCTGAGTAGCTGGTGGAGCTGCACGCAAGCACTGTTGGGTATCATCCGGACAATTTTTTGATGATCACATTGTTTGGCGCGCGATGTTTCTGCTCCAATAATTTGTTGCCCTTTCGGTCTTTTGCATTCTCAAATCTCAGCTTCAATTTTTAATATAAGTTGTTTTTATATTGTTATTGAAGTATTAATATTCTCTTCTTTTTTATTGTTATTTTATTCTGTTATTATATTGTTAGTTTATTTTCTTTCTTTCATTTTGTGTGCTTTTGAGCTACTTCACTGATCTGCTTTGGTTTAGCCTCCTGCAACCGGATTTATTCCCAATATTTACTCAGGTGCTGTGTTACACCCCCTCCCCTCCCCCCCCAGCCCTTGTTTCACAGAACACATGCATCTCTATACATGATTTTTAGCTTGTTTACTCTCTATAAGTCTCTGAAATTTTTTTTGTTTACTTACATTATTCAAGAGAGTAGTATTCCTACAAATAAACTATAAAGCCAAATTAATGTGGACACCCCTTCTAATTATTGAGTTCAGAGGTTTAAACCACACTCATGTGAACTGACAACCAACATTAGTTTATTTTTACTTCTGCTGGCTGATGCATGGTTTTGCTGCAGTGTATACAAGTATGTGGACACCCTTCTAATTACTGGGTGGTGGTTTAGGCCCTATCTATTTTTACCATGCATGTAAAATCATCTTATCATCATTTTATTTGACAGTTGTGGCAGTTTGTAAAAGATTTTTCCCATTGGAAGCCATAATTAATTGTAAATAATTGACCGACCGGTTAGGCGTCTACACAGACACGATTGGCCTTTGTTTTTTTGGGGGGGGTTGGGAGGCGAAGGGTGGAATTGAGTGGCCAGATCAGCCTAGTTATTGGGAGGTGCACTTGTCATTGGGAAGTGCCAATCCCAAGTCTGGATACAAATAGGGATGGTTGTCTTGGGGGGTACTTACATTTACATTTACATTTTCGCCATTTAGGGGGACGCTTTTATCCAAAGCGACTTACAGTACTGTGACAGTATACAATCTAAGCAACAGAGGGTTAAGGGCCTTGCTCAAGGGCCCAACAGTGGCAACCTGGCAGTGGTGGGGCTTGAACCAGCAACCTTCTGATTACTGATCCAGTACCTTAACTACTAGGATACAACTCCTGTCATTGGAGGATGCACTGATACCTAACATCCCAGAGGTTCTCAATTGGGTTCATATGGATTAATGCCTTTGTTATCCAGGACTTGCCAACTGGCCAAAGGCATTGTCCTGCACCAGGAACCCAGTACCCACTGGGAACCAAAGTTGGCTGCAAATCGAGCTGCACGCTGCTGGGCTGTGAGCACAGGTCCCACTTGAGGACATCTGGCTTCCATGTCACCCTCATGAAGACAGTTATGCTTCCTACTGGAGGTCATTTGGCATTTCCTCCACACACAAAGGAGCAGATACCAGTCCTGATGCTGGGTTGGTGCCCTTTTACGACCCTGTCCAGCTCTCCTCATGTATTGGACCATGTCCTGGTATCTCCTCCATGCTGGTGAGACACAACTATGGATGTGCCCTAGTGACAAGGACACAAGCAAAATGCAATACTAGAGAAGAATCAGTCAGGAAGGATTAGGAGAGAGTAATTGTCTGTAGCTACAACATGAACCATTCCCTTTTTGGTGGTTGTCTCGCCGTTGCCTTTCCAGTGCACCTGCTGTCACTTTCAATTGCACCAAAGCAAGTGAAACTGGTCCACGGTTGTTTTTGCTACCTGGACAGACTGAATCCCTGAAGTATAATTGACTTGGTGTTATACTGTAATGATTAACCCCTTTTATGGTTTGCTCAAGTGTAAATACTTGGGTAAAAATAAGCTGTATTTAAATAATCTTGTTTGGGCTGCATCTACTCCTTGGTTGATGTGTGTTAAACTGATAAATATTGGTATATAGTAGCTGAAAAATCATCCAAAATACTGTGTGAAATTGTAAATATTAAAATATTAATTGTTTGTTGTTGGTATAGTCCCAAGAATCCAAGAAATGCCCAGATTTTTTCCCCCCAATTTTTCCCCCAATCTAGTCGTGTCCAATTACCCTGATTGCGTCCTCGATACTGATTCGACCCTTTACCGCTCTCAACTGACATATGCCCCCTCCGGCACGTACAGTCAGTACAGACTGCATCTTTCACCTGCACGAGTTGAGTTCATACACTTGACGGGCACTGTGTATGGAGGGCCACACCCCCATCAGCATTATTGCTCAGCCCTGTGCGGGCGTCATCAGTCAGCCAGCAGGGGCCGCAGTCGTACCAGTTATGAGGACCTATGATCCGACTTTCTTACCCTCTAACCCTGAACAACAGCCAATCGTTGTTCGTGCTGCCACCCAGCCCAGTCGGAAAGGCAGAGCTGAGGTTTGATACGATGTATTCGAAACCCCAACTCTGGTGCGCTAGCGTACTTTATTGCTGCGCCACCTGAGCGGCTGAAATGCCAAGATTATATTCTTGGTGAGACCATTAAAGGGTTAAGTGTTCTTTATTTTGTTAAACAGTGTAGTTTATCACCCAACCCTAGCTCAGAATGTGTAGGTTGTAATCCTGTACATTTGTGTATGTGTATTTACATAGATTACAGTGCCGCCGGTACATTTGCATTGCGTTGCAGGTACTAAATACAGCCATATTTTGGTCAGCTGTGCGGTGAACTGTGTAGCGAGACCTGCAGGCTGAAATAGTACCTGTTGTGAGTCAAACGTGCAGGGAATACGATTCAGAGCCGTCTGCCCCTGGCCTTTCTCAGACTGATGCTGCTGTCTGTTTTGTAGCCACAAATAACTGAAAGGAGACACATGCTTGAAAGCACCGCTGATGAAGTGCCTCACAGGAAATGCATTCACTCGTCCCACGCAACGATAGAGCTGTCATGTTCATGCCGGAAAAGCATCTGCAATGTCATCATAACATAACACTACGGGTGTACCGAAAGAGCCACACCCATTTCTTTTTTTTAATGCATTTTCTCCCTTATTTTCCTTCCTTCCTTCCGCTGCTGAGGGATACCCGATTGCATCCGAGGAGAGCACGTCGTTGTACACGCCAGTGCACAGCCCTCCTCTTCTCGCCCCTTCATTCTGCACAGGCGTCTCTTCCGCCAATCAGGGTCCTTACACAGCGTATGAAGATCCCACCCCACACGTAGTCCGGCCCCCACCCTGCAGATACGGTGGCCAATTAGTATCTGCTGCAGGCACTGCCAATTGTACCCGCCAGATTGCGCCCTGCCGACCGGTGGCAATGCTGAATTTCGAACTGAGGAGTTCAGAATCTCGGCACTGGTGTGCTAGCGGAATATCCAGCTGCACCCATTTCTAATAAGTGCGTTAAATCAATAATATAAAATAAATGAACATGCCTCCAACATTGTGGCACCAGTTTGTGCTAGGACTGTTTATGCACCAGCATGACTGTGGCCCTGTGCACGGAGCGAGACTGCAATGGGATTGTAAACCCATTATACAAATTTTTAAAATGACCTACCTAGGTTGCCAGGTTTTTCCTGTGTAGAGCTTATAGTGAATTTAAAGTGTGATATGGTAAAGCAGATTATATTCACTGGGGTAAATTTGCAGGATCTCTAAATCTAGGTTCATCTTAATTACTAATTGTCATATTGTATCTTAAATTTAAAATATAATATTACCAAAAGTCATTACTAATTATGTCATATTGTAGCTCAAATTTGTTTGTTTGTTTGTTTGTTTATTAGGATTTTAATGTCATGTTTTACACTTTGGTTACATTCATGACAGGAATGGTAGTTAGTTCACAAGGTTATATATATCAAACACAGTCCTGGACAATTTAGTGTCTCCAAATCACCTCACTTGCATATCTTTGGACTGTGGAAAGAAACTGGAGGACCCGGAGGAAACCTACAGGGACACAGGGAGAACATGCAAACTCCTAACAGAAAGGACTTGGACCATCCCACCTGGGGATCGAACCCAGGATCTTCTTGCTGTGAGGCGACAGTGCTACCCACTTAGCCACTGTGCTGCCCAAGCTCAAATTTAACATATAATATTACCAAAAGTCTTCATTACTAATTATGTTATATTATAGCTTACATTTAAAATGTAATAAACACTAATAAATGCAGCTTACTGTTGGGCCACTATGCACACATAATGTCCACTCTTAAGAAAAGGCTTATACAAGGGGGGGTGGTAAATGCATCCATGTACTAATACTGGTCATGTGGTGTAAATCGCAGGAGTTGATGGGTTAATACATTACATACTGTATATTTTTGACATGTAATGCGAAGTGGATTTACAAATCACTGCTTTGTTTTTATTTGCATTTTACCTGCCTTTTGTATATGTTATTTTAATTTTTTTTATTATATTTTTCATTTTTCCCTCCAATCTAGTCGTATCCAATGGCCCACTTGTATTTCCTTTACTGCTACAGACCTTTACCCTAACAGAGGATGGCCGTATCCAACACATAACCCCTCCACCATGTGTGCAGTTGCACAGGGATCAGTACTGCATACGGAGTGCTTTTTTCCACGCACTGCTCTCCATTATTCACCATCTCTGTGCAGGCATTATTGACCAGCCAGCAGGGGCCACAGTTGCAGCAATGAGAAATCCCTTTGTCTTGTCTACCCTCAGACATAGCCAGTCATGTCTGTGTTGGGACAGTTGATAGCAGGTTAAAATGGGCTAACGTGTTAAAATGCTGTGCCACCTGAGCACCCTAACAAAAGTATATCGACCCTTGGGTAAACTCAGTGAGCGGGATTGTTTTCCTCTTGTAACACTGTCTAATTTAGCCATGACTGATTCACACGGGTGTGTGGAAGATAACACTGCTATCAGTGAATAACGTCATGCCGCACTTGGCAATCCATCAAACCTGTCTGGATTATCTTTTCAGAGTAAATCTTGTTGGTTCATAAAAGGAAACGTGACTGTTAATAGAGTGCTGTCCATATCAAGTGATTGAGATATGCTTTGCCTTTCCTGAACACCATATGTGGCCGTGCATTCCTGTATCCACATCATGACTATTTACAGACCAGCAGACTTGATCGTGCAATGCCAGGAGAAGAATTTTGGAAGCGCCATAAGGGCACATACACATGAGAGTCATATCAAACAGTTTGTCTAATTGGTGGCGCTTTGAAAAGGTCAGCCGCAAACTAGCTCAAAATTCAATCATATGAACTTTGAGCATCATGGCAAGCGCAAAAATTGCAAATGCAATGCTGCTAAATACACTATATTGCCAAAAGTATTCACTCACCCATCCAAATCATTGGATTCAGGTGTTCCAATCACTTCCATGATGAGGTGTATAAAACCAAGCACCTAGGCATGCAGACTGCTTCTACAAACATTTGCGAAAGAATGGGTCGCTCTCAGGAGCTCAGTGAATTCCAGCGTGGTATCGTGATAGGATGCCACCTGTGCAACAAGTCCAGTCGCTACTTAATATTCCACAGTCAACTGTCAGTGGTATTATAACAAAGTGGAAGCGATTGGGAATGCTCAATCGATACAGACCTCCAAACTTCATGTGGCCTTCAGATTAGCTCAAGAACAGTGTGTAGAGAGCTTCATGGAATGGGTTTCCATGACCGAGCAGCTGCATCCAAGCCTTACATCACCAAGCGCAATGCAAAGCGTCTGATGCAGTGGTGTAAAGAACGCCGCCACTGGACTCTAGAGCAGTAGAGACGTGTTCTCTGGAGTGACGAATCACGCTCCTCCGTCTGGCAATCCGATGGACGAGTCTTTGTTTGGGCGGTTGCCAGGAGAACGGTACTCGTCTGACTACATTGCGCCAAGTGTAAAGTTTGGTGGAGGGGGGATTACGGTGGGGGGTTGTTTTTCATGAGTTGGGCTTGGCCCCTTAGTTCCAGTGAAAGGAACTCTTAGTGCTTCAGCATACCAAGAGATTTTGGACAATTTCATGCTCTCAACTTTGTGGGAACAGTTTGGGGATGGCCCCTTCCTGTTCCAACATCACTGCGCACCAGTGCACAAAGCAAGATCCATAAAGACACGGATGAGCGAGTTTGGTGTGGAAGAACTGCGAGCCAGGCCTTCTCATCCAACATCAGTGTCTGACCTCACAAATGCACTTCTGGAAGAACGGTCAAAAATTCCCATAAACACACTCCTAAACCTTGTGGAAAGCCTTCCCAGAAGAGTTGAATCTGTTTTAGTTGCAAAGGGTGGGTTGACATCAGCAGACCAACGAATACTTTGGGCAATATAGTGTAGCTCCATATAAAACAACTCACAATAACTTGCTCCATATAAAATAAAATGACTGTAGAATTGGGGGCAATGAAGTATTTCCAATACGACATCCAGCATTTAAGGCTAAATCCATTCTGTTCATGTGTGCTAATGCTCCAGCTATACTTCGGCCCTGCTGTTGTGTCGTGGCTGAGTTAATTTGCATAACTGCCAGTTGCACATGCTGAAAGGATAAACCAGAAGATCTTGGTCTGATGCAAATATCACTGCTCTTCCTGGAAGGAGCAGAACCAGATGTTCAGGTCATTCTTTCATAACAAGTGGTTCATGGTCAGGCACTACCTGATAGCTGATGGCTCGGTAAGGTCACGAGGCGGAAGCCGCTGTATTCCACTTCTGACTCTCTGACAATTTTTCTCACACATCAGCGTGCCACCATCTCCACCCACAAGGACCAACAATCACTCACCAGCTCTGTAGATTAGATAAAAGGCAGCAAGGCTGTTCAGATGCCTGCCTCTTGACTTAAGTGCAGACTGACTACCATAGAAAGCTGTCTAACTCGGTCCAGACACAGCACGTGAATAACAGCAGCACTTCCTATAAAAGCTATTGTTGACAAGTACAGTCATTAGTGAAAGATCAGCTTATTTTTACGAACATGTGGTTTAATTTTGAATAGTTAGTCTCTATTAAGCTAGCCCACCCTCACCGAGATCAAAATTGGAATCACTGCAGTGCTACCGACCGGGTGGATATCTAAACAGGCATGATTGACTGTGTCTGAGAAGGGGATTGAAGAATCCCTGCGATGGATTAGTTCTCTGTCCACGATATTTTCCGGTTCCCCCGAATTTAACCAGGATAAAGTGGTTAATAAACATGGAATGAAGGTTTTCTGGAGTTTTCTGGTTGTCATGTGACTTTTTTGAGTGACTTCTGAGTTCTCTGTTAGCTTTTTTATCATTAATGGGAGAGCATGATGTCTCTTTGGCCTATCCAAAACCCCCTTTTACCTATTTTATTTATGCATTTTCACCAAATTTAGTGTTGCCAATTAGTCTTCCGATTGCATCTGAGGAGGGTATATTTGCCTGCACAATGCCCTTCTCGACACCCGCACAGTCCCTTTTTCAACCGTGCATTGGTGGATTTGCACACGAGGTCGGATTTAGCGCACGGAGAGACACACAGGTATTGCACAGAGTTTGAAGACCCCACCCACTTATTAGTCCGCTCTTGTTCCACCCAGCAGACTTGATGGCCAATTTTGTCTGCTGTAGTCACTGACATCTGTGCCCGCTAGAGGGCGCCCAGTACGACCGGTAGCAGAGCTAAGATTCGAACCGGGGAGTTCAGAATCTCAGCATTGGTGTGCTACTGGAATATCCCACTGCGCCATCTGGGTGCCTTCTTTTAGCTTTTTTATCATTAGTGCCAAAGCATGATGTGAAATCTGTCTGTGGACGATTTGTGGTTCCATGAACTACAATGAACACCTCGGGGTGCTGAGAAATTGTGAGAATCAGCTTACATTTTTTTAAACGCTGACATAGGAACACTAAACCTCTGTTCATTTTTAATGGTCCTAAGTTCTTTCCTCTCGTTTAGTAGCCCGAAGCTTTTTTCACTAGGCTGGCCCTGTCTCTAACCTAAAACCCTAAAACCTCACAACAGGTTGGAGCCACGTTTGAATGTGGTTTAAAATCCGGTTCTAGACATGCAACTTTTGCCACTGCCTTTGCCACACATTTCACCCATCTTTCTGGCAACTGTCTGTGCCAGATACGTTCATAACCATGACTAGACATTGCCCTAATAACACAATCCATTGTGAAATATCCATGTCGGTAGCAAGCTAACTGGCTATCATTTGCCTCCTCCTCTCTCCTCAGCATCACTGCGTCATTACCATAGCAACCAAGCTTGCTACAAACACAAAAGTGACTACAGTACGAATAGACACATTAGATTCGGTCACCTTTCATTTGCAGTGCGGACTATCAGTCAGATTTTAGAATTGCCCTGCAGTCTCAAAACAGCCATGGAGGTGCAGTGCGCTATTCCATCAGTAAGCCTATTATTCCTGTATATTAATGCATGTGTGCAGCCCGTGAGACAGCCTCCTGACTACTGCAGTGGCCTACTGTGGCCAAGCTTAAAAATTTTATGAACCACTGTGTTAGCCAGAAATTTGTATTTCTCAAAGAGGTAGGGTATAAAAGTATGAAACTTAGAAAACTGCCAATAATAATAATGATAATAATCTTAATAGTTATAATCATAATAGTGAATAGTATTAACAATATAAATAATAATAATAATAATAACCATAATAATAATAATCATAATAATCACAATAAGGTAAATAATAATAATTATAATCATAATAATAATAGGCATAAACAACAACAGCTTAATAATAGTAACAATAATAATAATAATAATAATAATAATAATAATAATTATTATTATTATTATAATCTTGATCATCTTAATAATTATAATCACAGTAGTGAATAGTAATAACAATATAAATAATAATACTAGGCATAATCTTAATAATCATAATAAAGTTAATAATAATAATAATAGTGAGTAGTAATAACAATATAAATAATAATAATAATAGGCATAATAATAATAATTATAGTAAAGCAAATAATACTCTTAATAAATATTAATAAATAATAATAATAATAATATTAATAATAATAATAATAGGCCTAATCATAATAATCATAATAAAGCAAATAATAATAATAATAATAATAGCAAATAGTAATAACAATAATAATAATAATAATAATAGGCATAATCATAATAATCATAGTAAAGCAAATAATAATAAATATTAATAAATAATAGTAATAATAATAATAATAATAATAGTGAATAATAATAATATTAATAATAATAGGCATAATCATAATAATCATAGTAAAGCAAATAATAATAGTAAGAAATAATAATAATACAAAAAGAGCAATTATTATCATCTTCAACAACAACAGTCATAATAATAATAATAATAATATGTATAATCATAATTATAATAATCATAATAAAGCAAAAAACAACAATAATACACGTAGGAATTAAAAGCATATTACTTTTTACTTTATTTTCTTGGAGCAGTACATCCTTGTATTTTTTAATTCTTGCCATTGACACTAAAATCCTTTAATCCGTTAAAGTGACCTGTGACCTCATGTAATTAAAATCAGTACAATCCAGTGGTGGTTCTGAGGTCTGTGCTGAGCTTTACACTCTGTGTGAAACAGTGTGAGCCGAGGTTTGGCCAGAGGCCTGTTCCACATTCTGCACTGTGCTGGGAAAATCATCCAGGCTCTTGGTGAGCTACTGTAGAATGTGCAGCTATAACACATGCACCGGGGGCCAAAACTGAACAACCTGTGAATTGATGCATTACTCATTTTGTTTTCCTCTCTTCCTGTTATGTGTTTTACATCAACTAACTGTTCTGCCTCTCCTCTCTCTTTCTCATTTTACCCAGCCACAATCAGAGGACCACTGCGTTCCGGCACCCCGTAACGGGCCAGATATCTCCGGATAACATAGAGTTCATTGTGCAGGAACAGTAAGTGTTTCATCTTTCATATTACACTCATGAGGTTGGGTGATTTATGTACATTTTCTTGTGCCATAGTCGATAGGTGGCGGACTGTAATTTTGAATAATATTGGATGATGAAATGCTAATCACCTCACTGCGTCTGTTCATTTTCTCATCCTACTCTGTTTGCAGTTGTTTATATTATCACATAGAATGAGTGATCTGTATTATGCTTTATTATTGTCACAGATAATGGATTTATGGTAATAACTCAGGTTTTGCTCATATACATGCTTGCTTTAAAACTTTTGGGAGCTGTAAATGAGCCCTTAATGTGTCATAATAACAGTTATGACTGTTACTCCAATTTGCTGTAAGGTGATATAAGTATCCAACGAGAGCTCAAGACTTCCAATTTGGTCATGGAATGTTATGAATTGAATGTTGGGATTACATTAACAATTGATTAAAAATAATTGACGACGGCCGCTCAGGTGGTGCAGCGGTAAAACACACTATCACACCAGAGCTGGGATTTCGAATGCATCATATCGAATCTCAGCTCTGCCATCCGGCTGGGCTGGGCGGCTACATGAACAACGATTACCTATTGTTCAGGGTGGGATGACCCTGACCAGGGTTCCTCATTTCATAACTGGTTCAATTACGACCTCTGCTGGCTGATTGATGGCGCCTGTGTAGAGTTGGGGAATAATGCTGATCAGGGTGTGGCTCTCCGTGCACAAGGCTGATCCGCATATGAACTCGCCTCGTGCAGGCGAAAAGAGGCGGTCGGTACTGAGCACGTGTCAGTTGCGAAGCTCCTCAGTCAGCAGTGCAGGGTTGTATCGGTAGAGGTGAAGCGTAACACAATCAGTAAGCCAAAACAAATGTCAAGTCAAGTGCTTTTTATAGTACACATTGTCTCAAAGCAACTTTACAGAATCCAGGACCGACAGACCAAAAACCTTTGTTGAGCAAGCCAAGTGCGACAGTGGTGAGGAAAAACTCCCTTAAATTAAAGTAAGAAACCTTGAGAGAAACCAGACTCAGCATATACCTCCATGCTTTTTGGGTGGCCTGGACAATAATTTGAATGAAGCAATTGGAGTTCTTCATTATTCAGTCAAGTCTGTAATAACGTCTGTAGTGAGTTCTGGGCATTTTCGGTACAACCATGCCAGGTTCCCATCATATCTAGCAGGAATGTCAAATGTTTACAGGTAAACAGTCGACCACACCTTTTTAACTGAACTCAATGACAGGTCTGGTAGTTAAAGCTTCAGGAAGCTGAGGACCTGGATTCAAATCCTGCTTTCAATCACTGCTGATGAGTAGCCTAGCATGGTCATGTTGTGCCCAAATTTCTTCCAGCTTCTTATAGGGTTAGGTTAAGTGAGTGATTAAATGTGTAAGCATCCATGGGTTGGCTCAGGATGGAGCAGGCACTACATACACCGATCAGCCATAACATTAAAACCACCTCCTGGTTTCTACACCCACTTACCACTTATATAGAAGCAATTTGTAGTTCTACAATTACTGACTGTAGTCCATCTGTTTCTCCACATACTTTTTTAGCCTGTTCTTTAATGATCAGGACCCCCACAGGACCACTACAGAGCAGGTATTATTTGGGTGGTGGATCATTCTCAGCACTGCTTTGACACTGACATAGTGGTGTGTTAGTGTGTGTTGTGCTGGTATGAGTTGATCAGACACAGCAGCGCTGCTGGAGTTTTTAAATACCGTGTCCACTCACTGTCCACTCTATTAGACACTCCTACGTAGTTGGTCCACCTTGTAGATGTAAAGTCAGAGACGATCGCTCATCTATTGCTGCTGTTTGAGTCGGTCATCTTCTAGACCTTCATCAGTGGTCACAGGACGCTGCCCATGGGACGCTGTTGGCCGGATATTTTTGGTTGGTGGACTATTCTCAGTCCACTCATACCAGCACATCACACACTAATACACCACCACATGTCAGTATCACTGTAGTGCTGAGAATGACCCACCACCCAAATAATACCTGCTCTGTGGTGGTCCTGTGGGGGTCCAGACCATTGAAGAACAGCATGAAAGGGGGCTAACAAAGCATGCAGAGAAACAGATGGACTACAGTCAGTAATTGTACAACTACAAAGTGCTTCTATATGGTAAGTGCTGATAAAATAGACAGTGAGTGTAGAAACAAGGAGGTGGTTTTAATGTTATGAATAAGCAGCTGGTTTTAAATAAAAAATTGCATTAAAGGCATTAAAACGAAGTCAAGTTTTATACACTTGTAATCAATTGGTACGGCTGAATATTTAGAAACGGTGTCCACATACTTTTGACTGTTGAGTTTATTTTAACATCATTTGCAAAAACATATAGTATCAATAACATTTGATAAATTGTGTAATCTATCTAACAAAATAGGTAGCCCAGTGTGTAATGCATTGGGCTATCAATCGGAAGATTGTCGGTTCGAATCCAGGCTCTGCTATGCAGCCACTGTTGGGTCCTTGAGCAAGGCCTTTAACCCAGTCTTCTCCAAGGGTGTTGTACAATGGCTGACACTGTGCTCTGACCGCAGCTTTAATATTAATTTATTTATTTATTGATTTTTTTATCCACTGCTTTATCCTGGTCAGGGTCACTGCGGGCCCAGTAATACTAGAAAACACTGGATGCAAAGCAGGAATACCCCAGGACACTGTGCGTGCCATCCATTATACCCAGCTTTCCCCTAACTCTTCCCACGGCTGAGATTTAGATCCTGATCTCAGTGGTGGTGGGTGTAACTCAAGCATTACTCGAGCATTACTCATGGTTCTATCCAATCAGTCCAATACAGATGATCTCTTAAATACTGTATTTAATTAAAGTTTTTACATCTGACTGAAGTGTTTGTATTTTGAGAGAGTTTATGCAGTTACAGTGTTGGAAAAATGAATAATAAAGCATATTAAAAATGTATGAGAATATGACATGCACCTATCAAGCTCATTATTTACCCAGGCAGACGTTGGGCAAGCAAGTGCTCATCTAGGGCCTGATTAATGTCTCTTATTAAGAGCTCAGTGTGAGGAAGGTGTGAGCTAAAAGCTTCGTCATAGCACAAATAGTGACAGCGCTAGCAGAAACGAGCAGAAATAGGAATGAGCTAGCAGCTCGTGCTCGACTTGTGCGTCCATTGAATAGCTGAATGTAATCAATAGTGCCCAAGGAGCCCCCTGTGGACTCTGGTCATTTCATTAAAGCCCGGGTCATTACGGCGAACTCGTGCTCATTTACACAATCCTCTTACATGCATGATGTATAGTGAACGTAACTGACAATTTGTCTAAAAATATGTAGACACCCCTTATAATTGAGTTCAGCTGGTTCAGTCGCACCAATTGCCTACAGAGGTATTTAGTTCCATTTCATTTCATATATATACAGTATATATACACTGATCTGCCATAAGATTAAAACCACCTCCTTGTTTCTACACTCACTATCCATTTTATCAGCTCCACTTACCATATAGGAGCACTTTGTAGTTCTACAATTACTGACTGTAGTCCATCTGTTTCTCTGCATGATTTGTTAGCCCCCTTTTTTGCTGTTCTTCAATAGTCAGGACTCTCCCAGGACCACTACAGAGCAGGTATTATTTGGGTGGTGGATAATCTCAGCACTGCAGTGACACTGACATGGTGGTGGTGTGTTAGTGTGTGTTGTGCTGGTATGAGTGGATAAGACACAGCAGCGCTGCTGGAGTTTTTAAATACCATGTCCACTCACTGTCCACTCTATTGGTTACTCCTATCTAGTTGGTCCACCTAGCAGCACTGATGGAGTTTTTAAACACCTCACTGTCACTGCTGGACTGAGAATAGTCCACCAACCAAAAACATCCAGCCAACAGCGCCCCGTAGGCAGCGTCCTGTGTCCACGGTTGAAGGTCTAGAAGATGACCAATTCAAACAGCAGCAGTAGAATTGTGATCGTCTCTGACTTTACATCTACAAGGTGGACCAACTAGGTAGGAGTGTCTAGTAGAGTGGACAGCGAGTGGACATGGTATTTAAAAAAAACTCCAGCAGCGCTGCTGTGTCTGATCTACTCATACCAGCACAACACACACTTACACACCACCACCATGTCATTGTCAGTGCAGTACTGAGAATGATCCACCACCTAAATAATACCTGCTCTGTGGTGGTCCTGTGGGGGTCCTGACTATTGAAGAACAGGGTGAAAGCAGGATAGAAAAGTATGTAGAGAAACAGATGGACTACAGTCAGTAATTGTAGAACTACAAAGTGCTTCTATATGGTAAATGGAGCTGATAAAATGGACAGTGAGTGTGGTTATAATGTTATGGCTAATCAGTGTATATCTTTCCAATTTTATCACATCATTTTTATCCGTTGCATACACGGGCTCTGATTTTTTCCTTCATCTAGCAGTAGAAAATTAAACCTGCCTAACATCTGGTCATCTGTGGGACACTATATCAATATCACCCTCTTACAGCTGACAGAAAGGGTGTTAATTTCATGTGCGTTTAAAATATCCTTTCTGAATCTGGGAAAGTATTATCGGCAGTGCTTACTCACATACGTACACACCCAACTGCTTCCACTATGAGTGGGGGTTAACCGAGCCAAGCCACAAGCCTCTCAAATTCCACTGAATAGCTGAACACATTCTTTTTAACTCTCTGTTCATAACGTGTAAGAATACTGCTTTAGTCACATGTTAAGCTGTTAACCCTGCTTTGTGGGCATTATAAAGCAAGTCCAGTTTGTTGTGGGTTGAGAAAGGTGATTATCTGAGTGCCACAAGTGCCAGTGTTGTTGTACAGTGTATTGTCCTGCTATCAAAGGCTAAAAGAGAATTCTTATTGCTATTAAAATGCTCATGTACACTGGAGTGGTGTAATACACAAGATGAACTCCACTAGACCCCTGAAGGTGTGCAGTGGCATCTGGCGCCAAGATGTTAGCAGGTTGCGATGTGGGGTCTCCATGGATCGGACTTGTTTGTCCAGCACATCCCACAGATGCTCGATTGAATTGAGATCTGGTGAATTTGGAGGCCAAGTCAACACCTCAAACTCGTTGTTGTGCTCCTGAAACCATTCCTGAATCATTTTGCTTTGTGGCAGGGCGCGTCATCCTGCTTAAAGTGGCCACAGCCATCTGGGAATACCGCTTCCATGAAAGGGTGTACATGGTCTGCAACAATGCTTAGGTAGGTGGTACGTGTCAAAGTAACATCCACATGGATGGCAGGACCCAATGTTTTCCAGCACAACATTGCCCAAAGCATCACACTGCCTCCGCCGGGTTGCCTTCCGCCCATAGTGCATCCTGGTGCCATGTGTTCCCCAGGTAAGCGACGCACACGCACCCGGCCATCCACGTGATGTTTTTCCTGCTTCTAACACATCAACTTTGAGGATAAAATGTTCACTTGCTGCTTAATATATCCCACCCACTAACAGGTGCCATGATGAAGAGATAATCAGTGTTATTCATTTTACCTGTCAGTGGTCATAATGTTATGCCTAGTCGGTGTATATGCAAAGCAGGAAAGAGATTCTCAAATAAAATAGCAAAATCTTACAAATCCTGTTCTTAAAGAAGTTGGGGCATTTTATGTTTTGGCAAGAAGGTCCTGGGTTCGATTCCCAGGTGGAGCCATCTGAGTCCTTTCTGTGTGGAGTTTGCATGTTCTCACCATGTCAGCATGGGTTTGCTCTGGGACCTCCGGTGTCCCCCCGGAGATATTGGAGTGTGTGTGTGTGTGTATGTGTTTGCCCTTTGATAGACTGGAGGCCTGTCCCGGAGTGTTTCCTACCTTTTGCCCGGTAAATTAATAGTAAGGTGATGTAACAGTGCTAAACATGCCTCTGTCCCAACTTTTTTGATTGTCCTGCAGGCCTTATGCTCTACATGTGTTTATATTTACAAATCACAATAAAATTGGACAGTGAAAACATTGGATATTTGTGTTCTTGTATATATGATCAGCCATAACATTAAAACCACCTCCTTGTTTCTACACTCACTGTTCATTTTATCAGCTCCACTTACCATATAGAAGCACTTTGTAGTTCTACAATTACTGACTGTAGTCCATCTGTTTCTCTACATGCAGGTATTATTTAGGTGGTGGATCATTCTCAGTACTGCAGTGACACTGACATGGTGGTGGTGTGTTAGTGTGTGTTGTGCTGGTATGAGTGGATAAGACACAGCAGCACTGCTCGAGTTTTTACATACCGTGTCCACTCACTGTCCACTCTATTAGACACTCCTACCTAGTTGGTCCACCTTGTAGATGTAAAGTCAGAGACGATCGCTCATCTATTTGTTGCTTCCTTCATCAGTGGACACAGGACGCTGCCCACAGGGCACTGTTGGCTGGATATTTTTGGTTGGTGGGCTATTCTCAGTCCAGCAGTGACAGTGAGGTGTTTAAAAGCTCCAGCAGCATTGCTGTGTCTTATCCACTCATACAAGCACAACACACACTAACACACCACCACCATGTCGGGGTCATTGCAGTGCTGAGAATGATCCAACACCCAAATAATACCTACTCTGTGGTGGTCCTGTGGGGGTCCTGACCATTGAAGAACAGCATGAAAGGGGGCAAACAAAGTATGCAGAGAAACAGATGGACTACAGTCAGTAATTGTAGAACTACAATGTGCTTCTATATGGTAAGTGGAGCTGATAAATTGGACAGTGTGTGTAGAAACAAGGAGGTGGTTTTAATGTAATGGCTGATCGGTGTATATATACTTTTCTGGAAATGAGTTTTGTCACAGACTTCAAAAAGACTTGAAATAAATAATAAAAGAAGTTGGTTTGTAATTGTATAGAAAAGCTGTAAAGCTATAAGCTCAGCATTTTCAACTTCCAAACTGTGCTGAATCAGCAAACTGCTCCGAACAGGTCCAGCTAAAATTAATCGACTATTAAACTTTACAAGAAGACATCAATGATTTTAAGATACAGCTAATAGTCGGGCTCCGTAGTGGCACGACCGGCTCATCTATCACAGGTAGTCTGCGTCTCGGCTCTGAAATATTTTCCCTCTGCATTTTCCTTCAGGGAATTCTTATTGGGAAATATTGAATGAAGGACCAGTAACCAATACAAAAGAAAAGTGAGAACTAGAGAAAAGTGTCACTCCTCTGAGGAGTTCATCCCCGCCTGTTCTGGCTCTTTCGTCTGGTTTTGATGTTTGCCTTGGATTTTAAAGACCTTAAACGACAGGAAGTATTCACAGTTCACTGGAAAACTATTCATTTCGTCATGTGGGGGTAGAACAATGATGGGTGTGTGTGTGTGTGTGTAAATAGTTGCCCTACGCTCAGTCACTGTCCTGTGATGTAATCTTATGCAGCTCTGAAAATAATGACATCAGCTAGTTGTGGCGTTCTTAAATGTGCTTATCTGGGTGAGTTCTATCTGCTTAAACATGATGGTTGTTTTATTTTGGTTTAATTACATGACATTGGCTTTAGGTCTGCAGTAACTGCATATTTATTTACAATATTTACGCCCCGGGTGGTGCAGCAGTAAACTGAGCTAGCCCAAACCCACCGAGATCCTGGGTTCGAATTTCCAGCATTGCTATACAGACATCATTGGCTATGTCTGGGACAGAGATGGTCGAGGCCTTGCGATTAATTGGCGTTCTGTTTGAGGCGTGTTACTGCTTTGTGTTTTTAGGAAAATGAAATAATTCCATAAAAATGGAAATGAATAAATGAATCTGATCATTATTCAGTATTTAATACCTTAATTAATTTTCTACAAAAAATCTATATAGAGTTCTCTGGACATTAACTCATCTCAGATGGACCAATTAAAAATGGACTAAATAAAATGGAAATGAATGAATGAATAAATCTGATCATTATTCAGTATTTAATACTTTATTTTTATTTTTTTACAGAAATTCTATATAGAGTTCTCTGGACATTTCTCAGATGGACCAATTCCAAATGGACTAAATAAAAATGGAAATGAATGAATGAATCCGATCATTTTTCAGTATTTAATACCTTAATTTTCTACAAAAAAATTCTATATAGAGTTCTCTGGATGTTAAGTCATCTCAGATGGACCAATTCCAAATGGACTAAATAAAAATGAAAATGAATGAATGAATGAATCTGATCATTATTCAGTATTTAATACCTTCATTAATTCTCTACAAAAATTCTATATAGAGTTCTCTGGACGTTAACTCATCTCAGATTGACCAATTAAAAATGGACTAAATAAAATTCTTGTTACTAGCATATTATTATAAAAAAAAAAAAAAAAAATCCAGCTTTTTAAATTAAATTTCTCAAAATCTGAGAACTGAAACAGTTTACATGACAACCTTAAAAATAATAATTGATCTAACATTCTCACCTAAATTAAGAATGTTAAAAAGTGGAAGGACAGTGGGGAAACATCATCCTCGAGGAAGGAATGTGGTCGGAAAAAAATCTTGAATGATCGTGATCGGCGATCACTTAAAGGTTTGGTGAAATCAAATGGTAGAAAAACTACAGTAGAACTCAGGGATATGTTTAATAGTGAAAGTAAGAGCATTTCCACATGCACAATGCGAAAGGGAACTCAAGGGATTGGGACTAAACAGCTGTGTAGCCTTAAGCAAACCACTTGTCAGTGAGGCTAACCGGCAAAAAGGGCTTCAATTTGCTAGGGAGCATAAAGATTGGACTCTGGAGCAATGCAAGAAGGTCATGTGGTCTGATGAGTCCAGATTTACCCTGTTCCAGAGCGATGGGCGCATCAGGGTAAGGAGAGGCGGCTGAAGTGATGCACCCATCATGCCTAGTGCCTACCGTACAAGCCTGTGGGGGCAGTACTATGATCTGGGGTTGCTGCAGTTGGTCAGGTCTAGGTTCAGCAACGTTATGTGCCCAAAGAATGAGGTCAGCTGACTACCTGAATATACTGAACGACCAGGTTATTCCATCAATGGATTTTTTCTTCCCTGATGGCACGGGCATATTTCAAGATGATAATGCCAGGATTCATCGGGCTCAAATTGTGAAAGAGTGGTTCAGGGAGCACGAGACATCATTTTCACACATGGACTGGCCACCACAGAGTCCAGACCTGAACCCCATTGAGAATCTTTGGGATGTGCTGGAGAAGACTTTGCGCAGTGATCCAAATCTCCCATAATCAATACAAGATCTTGGGGAAAAATTAATGCAACTCTGGACTGAAATAAATGTTGTGACATTGCAGAAGCTTGTGGAAACGATGCCACAGCGAATGCTTGTCGTAATCAAAGCTAAAGGCGGTCCAACAAAATGTTAGAGTGTGTGACCTTTTTATTACTGCTATTATGTTTAGTACACTCAGACACACACTTTGTGATTTTAAAAGCCAGGTAAAACTCATGCACAAGTGGGTGTCTCAACTAGTCTCAACAGGCTGCTTGTCGTGCCAGTGGTTTAGCTGGGTAGACAGGGTGACACCCTTGATTTGTGATTACCCTGTTCCACCCACACACACTTACAGCCGACACATTTCCGGCACTTTTGAAAACATCAAATATTTAATCTAAATGTGCAATGTAAATGATACCTCTTCATGTGTTAATGTACAGTATTTCATACCAGTTTATAATTCAGAATCTATATTTTGTTTAAATCAATGTGAAATCAGTTGAAGGATGAATGTGTTCTTTACGGACTTGTGGTCTGTTAGATGATGGTGTTACAATGACATCCAGGCACATTGAGCTTCACAGACATGTCATTAAAAGGTCTTAAATTGAATCCAGAAAATCCTCAAGTGCACCTGTGTAGTGGAGGTTTGTTTTAATGCCTAGTGAATGATTTTCTTGTGGACTGTCTACGGCACTTTATTAATGAACATGTCTAGTATAGTAACATATTAATGTTTGATGTTTAACTTTAGAGCTAGATTTAATCCTGCAGTGAAGCAGTGCAGGGACATTAGGAATGTCCTGATACAACACAAGTAATGTGAGGACTGATTCTTTTGTCCCTATATGTATCTCATTTCATTCATTGTCATCATCTAATCAAGTGGTCTTGTAACTCAGCCCATTACTGAATCATCTGATTACCTGATCCCTTTTGTGGTTTGTTTGGCTGGTGGGTTGGATTTGTCGACTTGCCCTGCCTTCCTACTGGCTTTTTTGGTTTGAGGAAACCCAGCCAGTGGGCATGGAAGCTTTCTTATGTTTTTATCACAGGAGCCTCGCCCTGGACTTAAATTGTCTTGAGTAGTGGTGTGGCAGGTTTTTTTTTTTTTTTTTTTTTTTTTTTTTGCTGCTGTTTTCCTTTTTTGGTTCTTGGAGAGCATTTGGGTTGTCACTTGCTGGTGGATTGAGTAGCAGCCCAGCCCTCTTTCTTAATTTTTTTTCAGCCTGTCTGTCTCTTTGTTCCTCTTATTTACTGGCCAACACATAAATAGGATTCAGTGTTTTTGCTCCAATAGGATGGTAGTCTCTATTTTCTACTTGCGATTCTTGCTTTGCGGTGGGACTTCATTTTGTACTCTGCAAGTTGTATTACTTATATTTTTTACACCTGATACTTCTGTTTGTCATTGTTTTTTCATTATTCTGACAGGCCCACTCATAAGCAGGTTTTTTTTACCCTTTGCCAGATTTCAAAGTCAGATTTATTGCCTAATTTATAAATACCTTATACAGTAGACCCTTGGGTTACGAACGGTTTACCATACGAACATTTTGGGTTACGAACGATCTTTTTCAGCTTAACATACGAACAAATTTTGGATTACGAACCAAAATTCGCGAAACACGTGACGTCACGAACAAGCTAACTCCGACGGTCTCTCTCTCTATTTGTATACAGTGAGCGAACATTCGGACAGGTGTTTTCTTTATATTTTGTAAAATTCAATATTAAAACGGCCTCAAAAAAGTTGCAGAGGAAGCATAGTGGTGAGAAAATGAACAAATCGATTACTATTCGTTGTTGTATAATTACTTCTGCCAGTAGCTGTCACTGTGTATCTGACAGAGGGGACATTGAGTAAGAGAGAAGAAGGAAGTCGCTGAGTAAAGTATTCTTTCTTTCGTGCAACTACACCTACAAAATACAATACTATTGAAATAAAGAAGGAAATAATAGAGAAATATGAGTTATTGTTGTTAATGGTAGATACATTTTATTAAAAAAAAGAAGAAAATGTATTATGGTGTATAGTAAAGCACACGTACTGTACTGAAATGTGGTGTGTGTGTTTTATGTACACTACTACTGTGTATTGTTGTTTATTATTGTTTATTACAGTATTATCTATTCTATAATTTAGGATTAATGGAAAATATACTTGTATTTAAAGCAAAAAAGACCATTTAAGACATTAGAAAGGTTAGGTAAGGGGTGGTTTGGGAGGTCTGGCACAGATTAGATTCTGTTTACATGATTTCTTATGGGAAAAATAGGTTTAACTAACGAACATTTTGACTTAAGAACAGCCCTTCTGAACCAATTAAATTCGTAAGTCAAGGGTCTACTGTAATGGAAAACACATAAGCATATCTCACTTATGTGTTATTATTCAAATTACAAGAAATGGGATGATCAGAAATTGGTGTGAAACAACAGTCATAGGAAGTTCTTGAACAGTGTTGGTGTCGAGAGGTGTTAATTGATCTGTGCATTCCCAAAGTGCCATCCTCAGGGAGTTCATGGTCGGTGCCAGATATGACTGTGTAATCCTGATATAGCCATGCTGATGTCACTGCTATGAAGATAGAGAATGTTCACAATGTGAGAGGTTGGAAATGAATTGTGTGAATAACATTATGACCACTGACAGGACAAGTGAATAACACTGATTATCTATCATCATGGCACCTGTTAGTGGGTGGGATATATTAGGCAGCAAGTGAACATTTTATCCTCAAAGTTGATGTGTGTTGAGAAGCAGGAAAAATGGGCCAGCGTAAGGATTTGAGTGAGTTTGACAAGGGTCAAATTGTGATGGCTAGACGACTGGGTCAGAGCATCTCCAAAACTGCAGCTCTTGTTGCAGGTGTTCCCAGTCTGCAGTGGTCAGTATCTATCAAAAGTGGTCCATGGAAGGAACAGTGGTACACCGGCGACAGGGTAATTGGCAGCCAAGGCTCATTGATGCACGTGGGGAGTGAAGGCTGGCCCGTGTGGTCTGACCCACAGCTCAAATTGCTGAAGAAGTTAATGCTGGTTCTGATAGAAAGGTGTCAGAATACACAGTGCATTGCAGACCAGTCAGGGTGCCCATGCTGACCCCTGTCCCCTGCAGAAACCGCCAACAATGGAAGAAGGTGGCCTGATCTGATGAATCACGTTTTCTTTTACATCACGTGGCTGGCCGGGTGCGTGTGCGTCGCTTACCTGGGGAACACATGGCACCAGGATGCACCATGGGAAGAAGGCAAGCTGGCAGAGGCAGTGTGATTCTTTAAGCAATGTTTTGCTGGGAAGCCTTGGGTCCTTGGCCATCCATGTGGATGTTACTTTGTCACGTACCACCTACCTAAGCATTGTTGCAGACCATGTACACCCTTTCATGGAAGCGGTATTCCCTGATGGCTGTGGCCTCTTTCAGCAGGATAATGCGCCCTGCCACAAAGCAAAATGATCCAGGAATGGTTTGAGGAGCACAACAACGAGGTTTGAGGTGTTGACTTGGTTTCCAAATTCCTTAGATCTCAATCCAATCGAGCATCTGTGAGATGTGCTGGACAAACAAGTCCTATCCATGGAGGCCCCACCTCACAACTTACAGGAGTTAAAGGATCAGCTGCTAACATCTTGGTGCCAGATACCACAGCACACCTTGAGGGGTCTAGTGGAGTCCATGCCTCGATGTGTCAGGGTTGTTTTGGCAGCAAAAGGGGGACCAACACAATATTAGGAAGGTGTTCATTGATGCTTTAGTTTGGCATTATTGCTTTCTAGCATTAAAATGAAGTGTTATTTGATCCTGGCTGCTTCTTAGTACATTTGATATGAATCTCATTTACAGTACCAAAGAACTAAATGAAGTAAATCTTGTTGGTCCACTTTTCTTGTGCTTAGGCTCCACACTGTGCCATCTTGATATTAAAACGTTTGTTTTCCCACGTCAATGTAAAGGAATCTGTGCCAGTCTGCTTTCTGTTTCATAACCAACAGTTCTAGTTTTTCATATCTGCTAAAAACTCTGTTTATCTTCCTTCTGCAGAACAAATTCTCACATGTCAAATCAGGCACCAGAGTTGAGGCATTCCAGCATGGTCAGTGAGTCCTCCATGGCCGTCACTTCATCCACTGTGGACTCTACCTCAGGACTAAAGGTCAGAAAATAAGCTAATACACTTAAAATTCTACTTTTTACTGTAATGCATCTGTCAAAAATGCAATCTAACTGCTTTTTCCTGGTCAGGGTTGTAGCGGGTTCAATTCCACCGGGAAACTCTGAGTTTAATGTCTGACAAGCAGATATACACTTGACAGGGACTTGCCAATCTGTTTAGTATGTCTGTGTAGAAGCTTGGCCAACCGAAAGCATGGCTGTGATTCAAGCCTGTACCTTAGCAAAAGTGGGCTATGCCACCTAAATGCCATGCAGTGTATTTATTTATCAGTATTTGTTCTTTTTCTCCCAATTTAGTGTAGCCAATCCACTGCTGGGGACCCCAACGATGTCCAAGGAGGGTGTACTGTATATTTGCTTGACACACACTCCTTCCAACATGTGCCCCTCTTTATTCACCCATCCTTGGGTGGATTTGCGCATGAGGTCGGCTTCATGTACGTATAGCCAAGTCCCCATCTCTGCGCTCCTCCACTTTCTGTTCTTACACAGCATTGATAACTCCTCCCCATAGTCCGGTCTTTTCCCACTCAGCAGACTAGAAGCCAATTTTGTCTGCTGCAGGCATTAGCCAATTGTGCCTGTTAGGGGGTGCCCAGCCGAGCGGTAGCAGAGCTGAGATTCTAACCCGGGAGCTGGTGTGCTAGCGGATTGTCCCGTGTATTTCACCACAGGCTTAGAGGCACGTATGACTGTGTACAGCAGGTATTATTTAGGTAGTGGGTCATTCTCAGCACTGCAGCGACACTGACATGGTGGTGGTGTGTTAGTGTGTGTTGTGCTGGTATGAGTGGATCAGACACAGCAATGCTGCTGCAGTTTTTAAATACAGTGTCCACTCACTGTCCACTCTATTAGACACTCCTGCCTACTTGGTCCACCTTGTAGATGTAAAGTCAGAGCCGATCGCTCATCTATTGCTGCTGTTTGAGTTGGTCATCTTCTAGACCTTCATCAGTGGTCACAGGACGCTGCCCACAGGGCACTGTTGGCTGGATATATTTTTGGTTGGTGGACTATTCTCAGTTCAGCAGTGACAGTGAGGTGTTTAAAAACTCCAGCAGCACTGCTGTGTCTGATCCACTCATACCAGCACAACACACACTAACACACCACCACCATGTCAGTGTCACTGCAGTGCTGAGAATGATCCACCACCCAAATAATACCTGCTCTGTGGTGCAGAACAGGGTGAAAGCAGGCTAAAAATGTACGTAGAGAAATAGATAAGACTACAGTCGGTAATTGTAGAACTACAAAGTGCTTCTATATGGTAAGTCGAACTGATAAAATAGACAGTGAGTCTAGAAACAAGGAGGTGCTTTTAATATTATGGCTAATCAGTGTATGTATATATATATTGTAGACACGACATTTCTAGTGATGTGGGGAAAAATCCTAAAGAACAAAAAGTAAGAATCTGTGGTCGGGCTTCAAAATGACCTGAGAAGCAGAAACGTTGTGTGTTAATGCACTTTGCACTCTTGCATACACAGTGTACAGCAGAGCAAATTTAATTCAGTTTTTCTTCACTGAAAAAAATCACTAACCTATTACAGTCTCTATTCAGCCAGTTCAGCGTTATTAGAATGAGTGCCAAAGTAGCCGAAATCTATTAAGGTTTCCCCATTAGCCTTGAAGACTCTATCAGTTTCTGTAGGATTTAATGCTAGTCATTTTAACAGTCTAATGCAGTAGTGGGCAAACTACGGCCCGCGGGCCACATACGTTAGGCTGTTAAATCCGGCCCGTTGAGTATTTACAAAATTGTCCTAAAACCGCATTAATTTCACCTTTTTTCCTGAAATAACCTGCGTTTCAATTGATTCCACTAGATGGCGCATGCCATGCACTGAAGAAGTCACTCGGATTGAGTGGCAATACGTATCTCTACAACAAACTTGTGTCCAGATGAACTGATTCAACTTTGTGGATTTGTGTACCTGGATTATTGAGCATGCATCAACAGATATCTGGTCTACACTATTCATTCGTCACATTTGCCATCGCACTGAGCCCTACTACCCCTCTGGAGTCGCCTATCAAGCCAGCGTGATCTAACCACTTGGCTGGTTTAAAACATCACACATAAACCATTAACTTACGTCGAAAGTGCTGCTTAACGCTGAATTGGTTTTGTTTAGACGACGATACACCAAGTAGAAACAATGATAAAAATAATAACAAATACATTTTAAAAAATCACATTCACGCATGTGTAAACGTGCACATAATAGGGTGAGTCTGGCATTTCATTCACATTCAAAAATTCATCCTTTAATCACGAAAATAAAGATTTGAATGTCACCAAAATGCAATACACTGGCAAAAAAAGGGTGACCAACAACACTGTTCCCACTGAAACTGAAAAAGGTAGGTGGGCAATCTTTACTTCTTAGATTTCACATGAGTTTCACATGTAATTTATATTAGTTCTAAACCCCCAGGCCCGTCTGTCAAATTTTAAAATCCAGTGTGGCCCTTGAGCCGAAAAGTTTGTCCACCCTGGCCTAATGTATGCTGTGAAAGTGTACCAAGACCCGTAATGAAAATGTTACAGCCAGAGCAGCGCTGCTCATCATTACATTCTACTTCCTACACCTCCTAAACATTTAATTTGCATTATTACTTTTACTGTTAATCATTGGCAGGCATTTCTATTGTCTTGATTAAAAAAATTAATGGCATTCTAGCTTCAAATAACCTGAAGGTTGGCATTTCAGACTCTTTGTTGCGCTGTTCACAGAAGATTCAGACTGCCACTTACAAGCACTATAAGTAGGGTGTTACTAAATTGATGGGAAAATTTGTTTTTTTGTTTTTCAGATTTAACAGATTTTTTACAGAAAAGTGCCACATTGCACTAATAAATTGAATGATAATATAACTAAATAACTACCTTAACTTGAATGTAGACCAAGAACATTGATCAACGGTCTCTAAGATGAAAATTCTCATCTGTGTTTTGACACCCCCCCTTCTGTGTCCACAGAATTGGTTGCGAGTTTTCCAAACTCAGTAATTCGAGTAGTGTTTTTAGCTGCTTTAGACTTAGACATCTAGGGCGCTCAGGTGAACACCAGACCTGACATTTTGAACTCGTCGGTTTAAAACTGAGCTCTGCCATCCGGCCAACAATTGGCTTGTTGTTCATACAGGGTGGGAGCCGGATAGGGACTTCTTATAACTGATGCAATTACGAGTCGAGGAATAATGCGTTGATCTCTGTACACAAAGCTGTTCTGCATATGAACTCGCCTCGTGCAGGTGAAAAGATGCAGTCGGCTACTGCAAACGTGTCGGAGGAGGTGTGTGTCAGTCTCGCTCTCCTCAATCAGGGTGTGGAACGGCATCAGTGGAGCGGAAGCATGATGCAATTGGGTAATTGGATACGCTAAAAGTAGGGAGAAAAAGTGTAGAAAATACATAAACAGACTTCGTCATCTAGGACATAGCTAACTGAATTGCCGTAGGATTATTAGGACCGCCTCATATTGCAAATTACAAATGGAAAACACATTGAATAGGACATCCCTTTTTGCAAGTCTCATCATAGTGGAACATCAAAATACAGGTAGAACATTAGATTACTGATAAGTGTTCGATTATTCAGTACCTGTAATAGCAGGGAGGATAAAGTAGGTAGATTTATTGGTGACAATACTGCTAAGCAGTATTGTGTAGCTGTGTGTGTGTAGCCTTAGAACCTGAGTATCTTGCGGTCATTAAGTGAGCAATATGTGTGGAAAAGTTTACAGTAAATGTCAGAGTAGAGTACAATGTCACCAAAAGCTTAATAAATGTTGAATGTTGGACGGTGCAGCCAGAAATGACCCAGATTGCGTGACCTAAAGTTCAAGCAAATAAAAAAAAAAATCCAGAATAGTGTCCAATTTGTTCATATCATTGTGCCATGTCTCACCAAATGTTGAATTAATATCAGTCGCCCCAGCCTAGCCCACTACTGATTCCATTTCCGGTCGGGCTTCCACACAGACATTTACATTTGTGGCATTTAGCAGACGCTTTTATCCAAGGCACTCAATCCAAGTGACTTCTTCAGTCTGAGCTGGTGGTGAATACTCCTAACAGCTAACAGCATACACTACGTTACTCTGTTTGTGTCGAGGAACCTGGTCCTTAGGGTGAACTAATTTCTGGCATAGCATGTTCTGGAGTTTGAAAGCAACTGAAACACGGTGTTTGGAGAACCAACTCAAACTGACTGGCGAAACGTACTGGCGAAACGTATCTCTACAACAAACTTGTGTCCAGATGAACTGATTTAACTTTGTGGATTTGTGTACCTTGATTATTTATTTATTTATTTTTTAAATTATCTATTTTTTCGCATTTTTCCCCCCCAACTTTTATCCCCACTCTAATTGTGTCCAATTACCCTGATTGTGTCCTCTATACTGATTCGACCCTTTTGCCGCTGACTGAGGACGCCACTCAACTGACTTGCGCCCCCTCCGGCACGCAGTCAGTACAGCCTGCATTTTTCACCTGCACGAGCCGAGTTCATACACCGAGAGAGTTCATAGCACGGAGGGTCACACCCCCCTCAATGTTATTCCTCAGCCCTGTGCAGGCGCCATCAGTCAACCAGCAGGGGCCGCAGTCGCACCAGTTATGAGGACCGACTCTACCCCTAACCCTGAACAACAGCCAAATGTTGTTCATACTGCCGCCCAACCCAGTCGGAAAGGTAGAGCTGAGTTTCGATACGATGCATTTAGAAACCCAACTCTGGTGTGCTAGCGTACTTTACTGCTGCGCCACCTGAGCGGCTGTGTACCTGGATTATTGAGCATGCATCAACAGAATAATAAGGGTTCACACACTTTTTCAAAGCTGCACATTTCAGGATTCTCCTGATGGCTGTAATATGAGCCGCCAGACTGCGACCTCGGTCTGATGTGACTTGGCCCTGATCCTGAACCCGTGTGTGTTGTACTCACCTGATACTCAGTCCATCTGGCTGGTTATTTGGGATCCAGCCAATACAATTCCTTTGGTCTGATGCAGTCTGACTATCAAGCCGAGAGACCCAGACCCTGGAGATTGTGCCCTAGATTTAATAATAAAGTCTCCGAATTGTTTCCAGGATAAATATGGTGTTGAAAAATCAAGTGTTTATGCCTGACTGGCACGGGAACCATCCATCACCGGCAGCAATGGCACCTGCATTAACACACACCTACTTACTAAGTCTATGGCAGGCAATCGAGGGTTGCGTCTTAGCTTTATATGTTATTTGAAAAGTAAATGCTGTAATATTAGCAAAGTGAAAACCTATTTCATATTAACAGCTTTAGTTTAAGCCAAGGATGGGTGTGGTGTTCAGGTGTAGATTTAGGGTCTTTCTGAAAACCTAGTGAGCTCTCTACATAGACGCATTTTACGGCATCCTACACGCGCTCCCGAGAAATTCCTGGATGCCTTTAAATGCTGCCTACTGAGGTGCCTTATTTCGGACCTATAAACTGACTGAATGACGAAGGAGCAACAGATGCTTTCTTAGCGGTGAAGGCAATCCCAGCATTCAGTGCGGCACAACTTTTCTCACAGAAAACTGTAAATATTGCGGCGAATGCGGAGCAACAAATGAGTTATTTTCAAATGTAAATAAATTCTCATTGATTTTTATTTTGTATAAATTTGGGCTCGTCTGTGACACTTCAATTGTTTTCGATACACAGAAGGAGATGTTGGCTGGCATGCTAGCGGGTTGTGCCGCCTCAGACCATTGGTTTGAATGCCTGAGGCTAACTGTGGTAGCTTAGTAAGCTAAAACTGCACTGACATAATCACCATAATGTCTGTCTAATAATGTGTCCAAATAATCTGTCTAATAAATTTGAAACTTATTGGAAACGTCTCTGTTTAGGCAGCTGCTTAGGTAGGCAGCAAGGCAGCTCACTAGGTGTTCAGACAGACCCATACACTCACCAAGCACTTTATTAGGTGTGGCTATATGGTGCGTACATCCATTGTTTCAGATACTTTGTGGCTATAAAGTGACCGACCCCCATAGGACCCCCACTGACTACATAATATTGGGGTGGTGGACTATCCTCAGCATTGCAATGACACTAGCATGGTAATACTTCTAGCATCGTAAAGTGTGTTGTACTGGTGTGAGTGTATTAGGTGCAGCAGTATTGTTGGGATAAGCACTTATTGTAGGTGCACAGTTTGCGACTAGAGCTATTTTTTTCATGCACAATGTGCCACTTTCTGATCACAACATACTAGTGACTTCATATTTTTGGCTTGAGCACTATTCTCCTCCAAGCACTGACTGTAGTGTTTACAAATCCCCAAAAACACTGCCTCACCTAAAGCACTCATATTGATACAACACACTTTACCATGTTAAAAAACACTAGTGTCAATACAGTGTTGAGAATGGTCTACAATCCAGAAGACATCTGGTCATTGGGGTCCTTTCCAAATGGTAAATTGGGGTACAGGAGTTGACAAAGGGTCTGTTTGAAAACCTAGCAAGCTACCTTGCTGCCTACTGCCTACCTAGGCAGCTGCATGAGTGTAGAGGATTCTAATAAGACATTAAAACTCATAAGGCAGATTATTTAGATGCACTACTCAGACAGTGATTATAACACAGTGGTTTTTGCTTACTAAGCTACCACAGTTACCCTCAGGCCATTTAAACCAAAGGGCTGAGGCAGCACGACCCGCTAGCATGGCAGCTAACATTTCCCTCCGTTTACCAAAAACGATTTCAATTGTCACTGACAAGCCTGCATGCACCAGATAGGTGTACCTAATAAAGTGCTTAAGGAGTGTACACTGATTAGCCATAACATTAAAACCACCTCCTCGTTTCTACACTCACTGTCTATTTTATCAGCTCCACTTACCACATAGAAGCACTTTGTAGTTCTACAATTACTGACTGTAGTCCATCTGTTTCTCTACATACATTTTAGCCTGCTTTGACCCTGTTCTTTAATGGTCAGGACCCCCACAGGACCACCACAGAGCAGGTATTATTTGGGTGGTGGGTCATTCTCAGCACTGGAGTGACACTGACATGGTGGTGGTGTGTTAGTGTGTGTTGTGCTGGTATGAGTGGATCAGACACAGCAGCGCTGATGGAGTTTTTAAACACCTCAATGTCACTGCTGGATTGGGAATAGTCTACCAACCAAAAATATCCAGCCAACAGCGCCCCATGGGCAGCGTCCTGTGACCACTGATGAAGGTCTAGAAGATAATCAACTCAAACAGCAGCAATAGATGAGCGATCGTCTCTGACTTTACATCTACAAGGTGGACCAACTAGGTAGGAGTGTCTAATAGAGTGGACATGGTGTTTAAAAACTCCAGCAGCGCTGCTGTTTCTTATCCACTCATACCAGCACAACACACGCTAACACCACAAATAATACCTGCTCTGTGGGGGTCCTGACCATTTAAGAACAGGGTGAAAGCAGGTTAAAATGTATGTAGAGCAACAGATGGACTACAGTCAGTAATTGTAGAACTACAAAGTGCTTCTATATGGTAAGTGGAGTTGATATAATGGACAGTGAGTGTAGAAACTGATCGGTGTATAGTCAAATAGTGTAGGAACATAACAGCATATTAACAAATATTTTATGGTGGCTATATGGGGTCTAGTTTTGACAAATGAAGTTCTTTTAAAATTCACCGGCTAACTGTCAGCTATTGTACTGCAATGTGTGCCAAGTGGGTTTTGTTTGCTAGCTCATTGTGATGAAGCGCATCAACATTCCTATTAAAATGATGTCAGACTGGTGTCAGCTTGGCAGTTGATATTAAAATGATGCCAGACTGGAGGCACATCGGAACACATTATTAACTTGAGCTGATACTGTGGAAAACATTTTAAAATGTACAAAGGAAGTTGAAGTAATGAACATTTGCCTTCTGAGATTTAATGTATGTTATTAATTATGCAAAATGGTACGATTGGCACATCTTTGTGTTTTAGACCTCAAGATCCAGTGGAAAGATGCACAGCTTCGGCAAGAGGGATCATGCTATTAAGAGGAACCCGAACCTCCCTGTAGTGGTGAGGGGATGGCTTTACAAACAGGTGAGCTCAGTTCTGTTGATGAATTACCAGTAAGCATGACCTGGTGCTCCTGATCAATATCCAATAACCAATAATTGCTAACAGAAGTATTTGATTTATTTATTTATTAGTATTTTAAAATCATGTTTTACACACAGGTAGTTACTGGTTACACACGGTTCATAAGTTCAAGTATTTAATATCACAGTCATGGACAATATGACTATTAGTATCTCCAATTCACCTCACTTGTATGTCTTTGGACTGCGGGAGGAAACCAGGGCTCCCGGAGGAAACCCATGCAGACATGGGGAGAACATGAAAACTGCAAACAGAAAGGACTTGTTCGGCTCCACCTAGGAATCAAACCCAGGTCCTTCTTGCTGTGAGGCGACAGTGATACCCATTGAGCCACTGTGCCACCCCTTTTGGGCAAGACTCCAGTGGACTGAACAAACCTCTAACCTTAATCCCACTTACATCCTTTGGGATGAATTAGAATGTTGATTGTGAGCCAGCATCAGTTCCCACAGACACAGTTCAAGGTTCAAGGTCCAGACATTTACCAAGAATACATGAAAATGTTGTCACATGTACTACACAGCCAGTACTTACCAGAAATTCCTGCAGCTTCTGGAATGTTGCTGTCGGCCTCTCAGCACCGTCCAGATCAGTTTTTTTTCTTGGGTCTGTCTGAAAACCTAGTGAGCTCTCTACATAGACAGCATGGTACACTCGCTCCAGAGAAGAAGGCTGTCTGAATTCTTAGATACCTTAAAATGCTGCCTACTGAGGTGCCTTAATATCATGTAAGCGATAATCTGACTGAATAACAAGAGAGCATCCAATGCTTCCTTAGCGGTGAAGGCAATCCCAGAGATCTTAACAAATGTAAATAAATTCTCATTGATTTTAATTTGTATAAAGGTGCAGAAGTGTAATTTATTTGCAAATGTAATCTTGTCAGTGACTGTTTTTGGTACACAGAGGGAGATGTTAACTGGGATGCTAGCAGGTTGTGCCGCCTCAGTGCATTGGTTTGAATGGCCTGAGGGTAACTGTGTTAGCTTAGTAAGCGAAAACTGAGGTGACATTATCACCGTAATTGCTAAGTAAAGCATCTAAATATTCTGCCTTATAAGTTTGATGTCCTATTAAAATCCTTTCCATTTAGGCAGTGGTGTAGGTAGGGAGCAAGGCAGCTCACTAGGTTTTGATCAGTTTAAAAGGGACGTCCAGTTCTTGGTCACTGTTTAAATGATTCAATTGTACAGATTATAGGTGTAGACTTTTATTGTTCACTGTATATCAGTTACTAAATAGCTTCCTAGCCATAAGAGAAGTTAACGTATGGTGCGTTTCTACCTGCAGGACAGCTCAGGAATGAGGCTTTGGAAAAGGAAGTGGTTCGTTTTGTCAGATTATTGCCTTTTTTACTACAAAGGTGAGTCATCCTACCAGCAGATGCATTACAGCAATGTACAACTATAGTTCAAGCTCAAAGGTTAAATACTTGTAACTTATATGTCATGGAAGTTGTGAAATTTCAGGGATTTTCTGAGACAAAATGATTAAATCCCAAAGCTAAAATGATAGAAATACATCATGCTTCCTCTCCACTGATAACGATCCCCGCTCAGATGGAGGAAAACAAAACACCTGCCCAGTCCGACCCCTCCGACACGTGTGCAGTAGCCGACTGCATCTTTTCACCTGCACTATGCGAGTTCATATGCAAATCAGCTTTGTGTATGGAGAGACACACCCTGATCAACACACTCTTTCCGTGTCTCTGTACAGGCGCCATCATTCAGTCAGCAGAGGTCATAATTGCATCAGCCATGAGAGAGTCCCTAACCGGCTTGTATGGGCACCCAGCCCAGCTGGATGGCAGAGCTGAATTTTGAACCGATGAGTTTGAAATGTCAGCTCTGGTGTGCTAGTGTGTTTTCCTGCTGCACCACCTGAGTGCCCATATATGTACAGTGTATCACAAAAGTGAGTACACCCCTCACATTTCTGCAAATATTTCATTATATCTTTTCATGGGACAACACTATAGACATGAAACTTGGATATAACTTAGAGTAGTCAGTGTACAACTTGTATAGCAGTGTAGATTTACTGTCTTCTGAAAATAACTCAACACACAGCCATTAATGTCTAAATAGCTGGCAACATAAGTGAGTACACCCCACAGTGAACATGTCCAAATTGTGCCCAAATGTGTCGTTGTCCCTCCCTGGTGTCATGTGTCAAGGTCCCAGGTGTAAATGGGGAGCAGGGCTGTTAAATTTGGTGTTTTGGGTACAATTCTCTCATACTGGCCACTGGATATTCAACATGGCACCTCATGGCAAAGAACTCTCTGAGGATGTGAGAAATAGAATTGTTGCTCTCCACAAAGATGGCCTGGGCTATAAGAAGATTGCTAACACCCTGAAACTGAGCTACAGCATGGTGGCCAAGGTCATACAGCGGTTTTCCAGGACAGGTTCCACTCGGAACAGGCTTCGCCAGGGTCGACCGAAGAAGTTGAGTCCACGTGTTCGGCGTCATATCCAGAGGTTGGCTTTAAAAAATAGACACATGAGTGCTGCCAGCATTGCTGCAGAGGTTGAAGACGTGGGAGGTCAGCCTGTCAGTGCTCAGACCATACGCCGCACACTGCATCAACTCGGTCTGCATGGTCGTCATCCCAGAAGGAAGCTGACGCACAAGAAAGCCCGCAAACAGTTTGCTGAAAACAAGCAGTCCAAGAACATGGATTACTGGAATGCCCTGTGGTCTGACGAGACCAAGATAAACTTGTTTGGCTCAGATGGTGTCCAGCATGTGTGGCGGCGCCCTGGTGAGAAGTACCAAGACAACTGTATCTTGCCTACAGTCAAGCATGGTGGTGGTAGCATCATGGTCTTGGGCTGCATGAGTGTTGCTGGCACTGGGGAGCTGCAGTTCATTGAGGGAAACATGAATTCCAACATGTACTGTGACATTCTGAAACAAAGCATGATCCCCTCCCTTCGAAAACTGGGCCTCATGGCAGTTTTCCAACAGGATAACGACCCCAAACACAACCTCCAAGATGACAACTGCCTTGCTGAGGAAGCTGAAGGTAAAGGTGATGGACTAAACCCAATTGAGCACCTGTGGCGCATCCTCAAGTGGAAGGTGGAGGAGTTCAAGGTGTCTAACATCCACCAGCTCCGTGATGTCATCATGGAGGAGTGGAAGAGGATTCCAGTAGCAACCTGTGCAGCTCTGGTGAATTCCATGCCCAGGAGGGTAAAGGCAGTGCTGGATAATAATGGTGGTCACACAAAATATTGACACTTTGGGCACAATTTGGACATGTTCACTGTGGGGTGTACTCACTTATGTTGCCAGCCATTTAGACATTAATGGCTGTGTGTTGAGTTATTTTCAGAAGACAGTAAATCTACACTGCTATACAAGCTGTACACTGACTACTCTAAGTTATATCCAAGTTTTATTTCTATAGTGTTGTCCCATGAAAAGATATAATGAAATATTTGCAGAAATGTGAGGGGTGTACTCACTTTTGTGATACACTGTATCTATGATGTACTGTAGATGGATGGATGGATGGATGGATGGATGGATGGATGGATGGATGGATGGATGGATAGATAGATAGATAGAATGGGTTGTGATATATAGAATACGTGTTGTGTCTAGGTAATATTGGTCAGTGTTTTATTTATCCAGTTAAAACATTGCAGGTTCCTACTTATGAATGATCGTAAATGATTTACGTCTGGTTTACAAATGATAAACACTCAACTGCTGCTAAATCATCGATTTTAGAGTATCTCGTCTAACAACATTCCCTCAGCCCACAATATTTATATTTACAGTTCCATTCTAAAACTCTAAGGCCTAGTGTGCACGTTTTAGGAAATACAATTTCACAGGTATTGGCTGGTACACTATTTTTAGCTTCTTCCAGTTCAGATTTGTTCTGCTTTTTTCACAGACAGTAGAGAGGAGACAGTACTGGGCAGCATTCCTCTGCCCAGCTATGTAATTGCACCAGTGGAGCCAGAAGACCATATTAGCCGCAAGTATGCCTTTAAGGTAAGCCTCTATTTAGCATGCATGGGTCTTTTTTTGTACCGTAATTGGTTTTGCCTACAAAGCAGTATTTCATTGCTTCTCTTAAACCGAGTTCTAGTCTCAGCTCTGCTACCAGTCTGCTACCAATCGACTGTGCACCCTCTAGCAGACAAAAATCGACCACCAGTCTGCTGGGTGGGAAAGACCGGACTTATAAGTGGGTGGGGTCTTCAAACGCTGTGCAAGGACCCTGGTTAGCAGCTTAAGGCACCTGTACAGAAGTGGAAGAGCATGGAGATTGGTGTGTGCCAGGCGAATATGCCCTCTTCTGACACAATTGGGTACCCCAACAGCGGAAGAGTAAGTGGCTACGCTGAAGTCAGGAGAAATAGGAAGAAAATGCCTGTGATCTTCGATCTCTCAGACCCTGCATCAAGTATTGCAACTCAACAATAGCTGATATAACCACATGGGTGAGGGATTACTTTGGCAAACCTTTGTCAAGCACTACAATACAGAGTTACATGCACAAATGCCACTTAAAACTTTACTGAGCACAAAAGAAGTCTTATGTTAACCATGTCCAGAAGCTGTGTCGACTTCTCTGGGCTCGGAGGAATCTAGGATGGACCATCACACAGTGGAAACGTGTACTGTGGTCAGATGAATCAGCATTCCTACTACTGAGATGTTTGAAGCTGTTTGCTTGGAACTTTTACATGCATCTCTTTTATTTCCTTTGTAAGCTAGACCTATTGTGTCATGGGGGTGCGTGACATGCTGTTCCAAGCTCTATTAAGCTCATATTTCCCTATGTTTAGAATGCCGGCAAACTAGATATTGACACATTCAGTGATTTCCTAAATTCTTTACCTGTCCTGCACTGTGAAGCTCTGCTTAGTGAAAATATGTAATCAAAGTACTCTTCTCTAGCTGGTCTCGATAATAGTAAAACTGTTTAAAGTGCAAATTCTACTAGTTTGCATACTAATTTGTATTTGCCATCTTTTTTTTTAATGTTTCTTTCATATTACCTTTGAATCACCTTAGAATCATTTAACTTATGAGTTAAAAAATCTGTTCAAGCTTTAAATTAATTCTTTTTAATGCAAAGCTTGTGTGAAGTACAGCAGAAGTACAGTAGCTATAAAGTTTTCCCAAATTATGTATTTTTTCTCTGTTTATTACTATTACTTTTAATTATACATATTCGCCACTCATATTCAGTCACTAGGAAATAACCTTTTATGTAATTTTACTGGTGCTGTATGTACAAAACATTAGTAGAGTATGTATAACAATAGAAAACACTGAGGACAGATTAGCGAACACTAGAGCAAGTGTTTATTTTCAAGCATTTGTAAGGTTGGGCAAGTAAGCCTCAATTGATGTTCCAGTTGATTCCAAAGCTGTTTAGTGGGGCTGAGGTCAGGGCACTGAACAGGTTACTGGGGTTTTTTTAACCCATGGTTGGAGAAACCCCTTTAGTCACTTTCTGTTGTTGCTAGAAATAATGTTGTCCTGTGAGGTGGTACAGCTTTAGATGAAAGGGCCAAGCAGGAGGAATTGAAGACCAATTCCAACTGACAGTACAATTGATCAATCATTTTGTCTCTCTAAATGGAACTTTATGACAAGTTCTGCCCCCTGTGTCAGCTGCAATAGTATCTGTCTGCAGAGCTGTGTGGATATGACTGTCATTTGTTTCGAACTCCGACCCCAGACAGAACAGACGGTGATCATTCCGTTTCAAAGGCTCAACTTTTGTTCTATTTTTTAACTTTATTTGACTAATGGAACAACACACAAATATAAATTCTCATTTTTAAGAACACAAGCTAAAGCTTTTGTATTTCTTTTTTTGTATTTGGTCCTGCAATTTCCCATAACGTATTTTTGGTTTACAATGAAAACAAAGCATTATGTCTTTAAAGCAGTTTTGAAAAGGTGGTTAAAAGGTAGTTAGACCTAACAGTCGTAGGTCTTTTGTGGTGTTGTCAAATGGGGCACTCAGACTCCCTTTACTCAGATACTCAGCAGTAACTAAACAGGTTAAAAAAACACTAAAAGTTGTGGTTATGTGCAAGAGTGTTTTAATGGCAGAAAAGTTGTCAGATTTTTAAGTTTACATTAAAATATACGTTTTTTAAAATTTTGTTTGCTTTTTAATCTCATTCCAAAGTTAACAGATTTCTAAAAACAAGTCTAGGTTTCATCCGGCATGGTCGAATATTAATCTCATCTGTTTCTTGTTACCCCTGTAATTTTTTAGTGTGGGGGTAAAATAATAATAATATTAATAAAAGAAAGATTATATTTATAGACACAATTCCATGAACAAAAGAACCATAACCCAATATTATTCTTTGGGTTTGTGGAGCTGTTATGTTTGTACTGCATGTCCTGTTGAATGTTTGGATCTGATACCAAGCTGTTCATCAAAGTCCTTCATAAGTGTCTTAGTACAGGGAGAATTGTGCTCGGTGGTCCTAATACGTATAATCTAATGTAGCTTTAGATATTTTATCTTTTGTAGATCTCTGATATAATCTTGGTCTTATAGGAGAACCTTGCCTGGTTTTATTCTCTCTTAATTACAGAGCAGTTTATACTTAATGAAGGTTTAAGGCTGGAGCTTTAATTTGATGTTATTGAAGGATTTAGTAATTGAATGGTTGGGGAAAAGGTGATGTAGTGTGCTGTCAGCATTTCTTTACCACTGTAATTGCTATCATTCACTCGCCTTTAGAAGTTCATCTCTGGTTTATAATTGGTTAAGAGAGAGACTGGGATTGAATGTATATGCTATTGAGCAGCTCCTGCACCACTGTCCATTCAGCATTTTACTGCAGTGCCTCACACTGAGTGAGTGAGTGCTTGTGTGCTAGATTATTATTAACTCCTTGTCCAAAACCCACATTGTCATTAGTAAAATAGGGTCATGCCTTTTGCTTTTAATAGAAATTTTCTCAAATAATCTGCACGACCGGGTTGATGGATCATCCGAACTGGAAAGCAGTAATGTACTAACATTATAAGATGACATTGTGGATAAGACAGGGTGGAAAGAGGGAGCAGCAAATGATTTAGACCTGCTTTAGGCGATCAGGGAATTGCAGTGGAATGACTGTTAAATGATCCTGACCAGAATAGAAGATATTTTGTTTCCCCTAGGTAAAGATTTTATAATTCTTCAAAGAAACAACTGTTATTGTGGTCCAATTACGCACCTTAAATAAGGTTTTAAGTGTAATGTGCTGACTGTTAAGCAGTTCTGCCTTATAGTCTTTTGCAATTAGGTTCATTCCCTTCATATCTCAGATGGGGGGTTGAATCTGACCCCTCACCACCCATGTGACAGAAGGACAAAACACCATAATATGAACCCAGTGAAGCTTAACTAGTATAATGGTCTGTTGGTTACTGATTTCCGACTGATTTCTGTTGCTGGCCTTCTTTTTTTTTTTCCTTTTTCTCCCCCTTTAGCGCATCCAATTGTTCAATTTGCATCGTGCATTCTCTCTGTCTATGCCGAACGCTGCCCTGACCGAGGAGATCGAAGCTAACCCCTATCCCCTTCGAAACATGGGCAGCAGCCGGATGCATTTTTGCCACCCACACCCTAAGGGCACTCTTCCTCATCTCTGTGCAGGTGCCTGTAATCAGCCGGCAGAGGTCGTAATTGCATTCTGACAGAGAGAGACCCACATCCGGTTCTTTGTCCCGCCCCCAACTGAGCAACCGGCCAATCGTTGCTCATACAGCCACTCAGCCTCGAACCAGTAAGGCATCATAATGCCCAGTTTGACGGTACCTCGGGTTGATCAGTGTGCCCTGTGTAAGAGTAGCTGAATTGATCATAATGCCCAGTTTGACGGTACCTCGGGTTGATCAGTGTGCCCTGTGTAAGAGTAGCTGAATTGATCATGGTGCCCAGTTTGATGGTACCTCGGGTTGATCAGTGTGCCCTGTGTAAGAGTAGCTGAATTGATCATAATGCCCAGTTTGATGGTACCTCGGGTTGATCAGTGTGCCCTGTGTAAGAGTAGCTGAATTGATCATGGTGCCCAGTTTGAATTAACTCATTTGGCCTAGAAAATATTAGACAAGGACTAACATAAGAATAAAAACAAGACAAACTGAAACGTTTGCAATGTTACTGTGTCTAGTTTGTATATAAATATACACTATTACAAGATACTTGACTAAGTATTAATGTAGCTTTGCAGAGAGCTGAGATTTCACTGAATCCGGAGATGTAATACTTAAATATTTGATGTCGCTGTTAAATTTTACAAAACCATTATGCAAAACCCAAACCAGACACACCCAAAGCACAGAGGCACAAACCGACATGTGTTTGAGTTTACTATGGTCTGGGTTTGTGTGCTGCCTAGCCCTGACTGGACTGAATAAATGGCTGTGGGTGCACCTGTGCTGAGCTAGGTATTGTTACTTTCGGGTGGGGCAGGACAGCTTAGTTCAGTATTGCCATTTTGACATCAGATTGTGACTAACGTAAGGAATATTGACTGAATTTGCTGGGCGCTTCTTAAATCAGACATCAGCCATGCTACCAAATGACAAGGGTAAGAGCTAATTAATAGGTTTACTTTGTGTGTCTGGTGTGTGATTATATGTTTTAAAGTAGGACTGAGAACATGTTTACTGTCTCTGTAGCCTCAACAGTACACAGAGACCTAAAATTAATAAAGATAGTAAAACGTCTGTGCCATTAATAATAACTGGGCAATAATGTAGTAATAATGCTGTGATGAATCACATTCTAATATGTTTTTATGAAAGTATTACATGTATCGTCTGTACTTCTATAATACTGACCGACTCTTTTGTTACCCACAGTAGCAGGTGGCTGACTAGACATTACATACTACACCGATCAGCCATAACATTATAACCACCTCCTTGTTTCTACACTCACTGTCCATTTTATTAGCTCCACTTACCATATAGAAGCACTTTGTAGTTCTACAATAACTGAATGTAGTCCATCTGTTTCTCTGTATGCTAACCACTACAGAGCAGGTATTATTTGGGTGGTGGATCATTCACAGCACTGCAGTGACACTGACATAGTGGTGGTGTGTTAGTGTGTGTTGTGCTGGTATGGAGTTTTTAAAAACCTGCTCTGTAGTTGTCCTGTGGGGGTCCTGACCATTAAAGAACAGCATGAAAGCAGGCTAACAAAGCGTGCAGAGAAATATATGGACAGTCAGTAATTGTAGAACTACAAAGTGCTTCTATATGGTAAATGAAGCTGATAAAATGGACAGTGAGTGTAGAAAAAAGGAGGTGGTTTTAATGTTATGGCTGATTGGTGTATTATACATGAATTCTGCCATGAGATAAACACAATATTCAGATGTTACATGCTTTCAATTGGCAGCAGAACTCATAAAACACCGGTGTGAGTACCACACAACTTTCAAACCACTAGTCTTGCTTGTTTTGATCCTCCACCCAGAACTCAAGGAAGACAGGCATGAAGTCTCTTTTCTGTACTAGTACCCAAGTGGTGAAATGAACTTTCCTGTGTGTTCGGACAGCTGTCTGTCTTCAAAAGACAATTAAAGACTTACTTCTTTACTAAGCACTTAGGCTGAGCAATAACATGCACTTACTTACCTTCTATAGCATCTTAAAAAATAAATAAATATAATCAAAATAATTAATTTAAAAAAAAAATCTATAATTTTTATATAATGTTTCAATGACAACCATAATCAGCCATAACATTAATAGGATTGATAGGATGCCACCTGTGCTCTCCAGTCGTGACATTTCCTCGCTACTAAATATTCCACAGTCAACTGTCAGTGGTATTATAACAAAGTGGAAGCGATTGGGAACAACAGCAACTCAGCCACGAAGTAGTAGTCCACGTAAAATGACAGAGCGAGGTCAGCGGATCCTGAGGCGCATAGTGCGCAGAGGTCGCCAACTTCCTGCAGAGTAAATCGCTACAGACCTCCAAACTTCATGTGGCCTTCAGATTAGCTCAAGAACAGTGTGTAGAGAGCTTCATGGAATGGGTTTCCATGGCAAGCAGCTGCATCCAGGCCTTATATCACCAAGCGCGATGCAAAGCAACGGATGCAGTGGTGTAAAGCACGCCGCCCATGGACTCTAGAGCAGTGGAGACGTGTTCTCTGGAGTGACGGATCACGCTCTTCCATCTGGCAATCCGATGGACAAGTCTGGGTTTGGCGGTTGCTTGTCTGACTGCATTGTGCCAAGTGTACAGTTTGGTGGAGGGGGGATTACGGTGTGGGGTTGTATTTCAGGAGTTGGGCTCGGCCCCTTAGTTCCAGTGAAAGGAACTCTTAATGCTTCAGCATACCAAGAGATTTTGGACAATTTCATGCTCCCAACTTTGTGGGAACAGTTTGGGGATGGCCCCTTCCTGTTCCAACATGACTGCACACCAGTGCACAAAGCAAGGTCCATAAAGACACGGATGAGCGAGTTTGGTGTGGAAGAACTTGACTGGCCGGCACAGAGTCCTGACCTCAACCCGACAGAACACCTTTGGGATGAATTAGAGCGGAGACTGCGAGCCATGCCTTCCATCGGTGTCTGACCTCACAAATGCGCTTCTGGAAGAATGGTCAAAAATTCCCATAAACACACTCCTAAACCTTATGGAAAGCCTTCCCAGAAGTATTGAAGCTGTTTTAGCTGCAAAGGGTGGGCAAATGGAATGTCACTCAAGTCCATATGCGTGTGAAGGCAGACGAGCGAATACTTTTGGCAATATAGTGTATCATAGTGTCATGCCGTTGCAATGCTTTGCTGCTTTAGGGCCTGGGTGACTTGTCCTATTTAATGGAACCATGAATTGTGCTCTGTATTAATTAATCCTGAGGGATGAAGTACAGGTATATCTGGTCATCAGCCTGTGATCTGAAGCTCAAGTGCAATTACGTTATGGAACAAGACAATGATCCAGAACAGAAGAGCATGCCCACCCTTAAGTGGCTTAAAAGAAGACAAAACTGAAGCCCCACCACCGGCCACTGTTGGGCCCCTAAATAAGGTCCTTAACCCACAATTGCTCAAACTGTATTTAGTCATAATTGTAAGTCACTTCGCATAAAAGCGTCCACTAAATGCCATAAATGTAGTTCTGTGAAGAAGAATGAGCCAGAATTCCCCCACATCAGTGTAGAACACTCACTTTCTATCCCAGCTTTTCAATGGGCGCAAGGCACACAGTAACACCCTGGACGGGGCGCCAGTCCATCACAGTGCAGACACACACACACACACACACACCTATTCACCTATAGGGCAATTCAGTGTCTCCAATTAACCCGACTGCATGTTTTTGGACTGTGGGAGGACACCGGAGCTCCCGGAGGAAACCCACGCAGACACAGGGAGAACCTGCAAACTCCACACAGAAAGGACCCGGACCGCATCGCCTGGGGATCGAACTTCTGTGAGGCGACAGTGCTACCCACCGAGCCACCATGCCGCCCCAGTGTAGAACAGTGGTTCTCAATCTTTTTGGTCTTAGACCGCCATGTGTTCAAAAAGATTTTTGAGAACCCCCGTGACATGGGTTACATTATTCTTATGCTTTCAGCAAGGATGACAAAAGATATTGTCTTCTTGTTCATGTGAAATTTTGTGTATCCATGATGAAGGTAAATATCTTGTGGTGGGAGCTTCCTCACCTGGTTCTACTTCAGCAAGATCTGATTCAACAGATGAATCAGAATCGTTCATAGTCACCATCTATTGACCTTTGCACTTTTGTGTTGGGCAAATCGAATACGTGTCCATTCTCAAATGCCCAACGTAGGCTATAGGGAGTTTAAAATAGTTCCACAAGAAATGTCCAGTATGCCAATAGCCTATTGATTTTCCTGTCCTATCCCATTCAATGGAACACCTTAGACTCACTAAAGGCCTCGGCATACTTCATACGGAGACGACGGAAGCAGGGCGAACTCCGCGGGAACGCCTGTGATTGGTCAGTAAAAAAAAAGAAGCGTGCCATGAAAACAAACATGGACGATTTTGAGGAGCGTCTCAACTGTGATCAGCTCAGTGGTTAAGGTACTGGACCAGTAATCAAAAGGTTGCCAGTTCAAGCCCCACCACTGCCAAGTTGCCACTGTTGGGCCCCTGAGCAAGGCCCTTAACCCTCAATTGCTCAAAATTGTGTTCAGTCATAACGGTAAGTCGCTTTGGATAAAAGCGTCTGCCAAAATGTAAATGATCATCGGCTGCGTCCGAAATCTCATACGAACAGTATGCAGGAGCGGGTAGTGTGTCCGAATACGTTGTATTCATTAAACAGTACGCGAAAAGTACCCAGATAATCTATTGCTTGGGCAGCCGTTTTTGTGTATGCAAACACAGCACATTTGCGTTCTGAAAGAGCTTACTTCTGAACCGGCCGAGCAGTGCGCACTGCTTCTAATTTAGTATGTACTACTAGTACCATCTAGCCATCGTTTTTCGGTAGTCATGGAACTTAACATCATAAATGTCACAGCATCACCTGCAGCTGTGGAGCAGACGCGACAGGCAAAAAGAAACCGCTGGAAGCATGCCCCAGCTTGTAAGCTCGCGAAGGCACGTTCGGCTTGATGCAGTGCTCGCGAGCTTAGTTTCGCAGGAAGTATGCGAAGGCCTTAAGGCCCCTAGTGGGCCTCGGTCCCTTGGTGGAGAACCACTGGTTTATAAGACTCCTGGTTATTGAAAGCACTTAAGTGCAGTGTTAATCAAATTGAAACAAATCCCAGTTTGGGACAGTTATTCATGTCTTATTAAGGACCTGGTAATGATATTTTTTAATATAATAAACTTGGTAAAGTAATTCACTCTGCTCAATGTTGGAGCGTTCTTTGCTCTTGACTAACTAGGTCCCTTTTTTTTCTTTCTCTTTTTTCTTACTTTTGCACATTCTCCATCTGTCCTCTTCTCATTCTGAACTATCTTTCTTTATTCAGGCGAGTCACACTGGCATGCGCTCATACATTTACAGTAAGAACTCTGTGATTGGCTCGCAGGCCGAGCACAGCGGCATGAGGACGTACTTCTTCAGCGCCGACACGCATGAGGACATGAACGGTTGGATCCGCGCAATGAACCAGGCCGCGCTCATGCAGAGTCACAGCTTGAAGAGGTTGGTCATCTTTACTTCACTGTCCGTGCAGTTTGATGCTACTACTCCGTAGGCTGGATTGTAAACCAAATCTCTTGGTTTGAACATGTTCTCCTGTGTGATTTACTTTTACAGTGATGTGAACTTAAGGAAAGACACTACACATTTTGTAAAACATTATTTAATTCAGGGTGGGCAGCACGGTGGCTCAGTGGGTAGCACTGTCACCTCACAGCAAGAAGATCCTGGGTTTGATTCCCAGATGGAGCAGTCCGGGTCCTTTCTGTGTGGAGTTTTTCCCATGATCGTTTGGGTTTCCTCCGGGAGCTCTGTTTTCCTCCCACAGTCCAAAAACATGCAGTCAGGTTAATTGGGGACACTGAATTGCCCTCTAAGTGAATGGGTGTGTGTGTGTGTGTATGTGTGTCTGCCCTGCGGTGGACTGGCGTCCCATCCAGGGTGTTACTGTGAAAAGTGCGATGCACTGTGTATTCTGACACCTTTCTATCAGAACCAGCATTAACCTCTTCAGCAATCTGAGCTACAGTAGCTCGTCTGTTGGATCGGACCACACGGGCCAGCCTTTGCTCCCCACCTGCATCAATGAGCCTTGGCCGCCCATGACCCTGTCGCCGGTTTACCACTGTTCCTTCCTTGGACCCCTTTTGATAGATACTGACCACTGCAGGACCACTGCAGAACCACTGCAGACCGGGAACACCCCACAAGAGCTGCAGTTTTGGAGATGCTCTGACCCAGTCGTCTAGCCATCACAATTTGGTCCTTGTCAAACTCGCTCAAATAAAAAGCTGCCTGATATATCCCACCCACTAACAGGTGCCGTGATGAAGAGATAATCAGTGTTATTCACTTCACCTGTCAGTGCTCATAATGTTACGCCTGGTCGGTGTATGTGTCCACATACATTTGGCTCCTTCATGAAGGTTCCGTTTAATAAAAGGTTGATTGATAATTGCTTGGTGTGGGACCATCAGTCATGATGAGGGAAAATGAGGAATCTGAGCTTCCTGAACTGCTTCATTATACTTAATTGATCTCTGCGGGGCCGTTTAGTGACGTCAAGACAAGCAGCTGCTTTTTGTCAGGGTGGCAGCTTTGTACCCACTCAGAAGCTTGTCTATGTGTATTTTTTCCCTGATTTGGTGTCTCATTACTGCTGTTGTACAGAAAGTGCTGTTGTGTAAACACAGTATCGATTGTAATCCCAGATTATTGATCGCTGATCTTTTGAGATTTGAGATAATCCAGATGATTTATAGATGAACACTTGCACTGGTTTTCTGTACATGCTGCATTGTTGAGGTGCAATGCAGTCTGGCATACTCTCTGCTACTAATGCCTGGGCACGATGCCTCAGCAGTGTGTGCATTCGGATGTTGCACCTCTGCGGCATACTGCTGCTACTCTCGTCTGCAGCCGGTTGATTGCATGCCAGCTGCTGGATTGAAACCTCCATAGAGCCATAGTTGCTCCAAGCACCAATCCCCGTCATCATACATGTTGTTTCAAAAGGGTTGTTTGATCAGAAGGAGGTATGGGGAGATAGGGAGGGGGTGATCTAAAACGTCCAGAAGGCATACAGTGTGAAATGTTACAGTGCAAAAAATTACTGTAGCCCAGCAGTTGGCGACACAGAAGCTTTAACCTTATCCATCAGCACCATCTACCGGGAGGAGCCTGTATGTGCATGTACAGATTACAATACTGAGCTGTAAATATTCAGCCCATTAAGCAATTTTTAGGCTCGATCTCAAATTGAATCTTTAAAAAGAATGTTCCTTTGCATTGAATTGCTGATATACATTAGTGTGGAAATATATATGACCCCATTTCATGTGCAAATGCTAACAAGACAGCTCAGATAAGAGGGACAGGTGACTATGGGTTCACTATGACTAAGGTGACTAATGCCAAGTTCACACTACATGACTTTCCAAGTCGTCAGGTCGCTGTACAGTACACACTACACGACTGGATCTCTTGTAATCGGGAGTCTTTCAAGTCGGGGTGGCTTTCACACTACACGACTGATCGGTGATAGGGGGTTTCACACTGCACCATCTATCACCAACTGGAATTGCAGGCGAGCTTCTTTGGTCTCTCAAACTACATTTTGTCACGAAAACAAACGCGAGAAGTGACGAGAGGTTTAATGATACCACGTCCAAAAATGCACGTCAACAAGTAGTGAGCGATCAAAGATTTGGCTACACGACCATCATGGTTTGTTCTACTGTATAGTGAGTTGGAGGTTAATAAATATTTTTTACAATGCAACGTTGGTGTTATGTTTTGTAGAGAACGATAGCGTCAAAAAAAATACTGTAAAACATGTGTGCTGATGTATTCTGATATAAACTATATTATGCCCCCGTCCCACCTTTTTACACTCCTACCACGCATTTCCCCTCACACCGTATCTTGCGTTCTCATTGGCTGTTTGACACCGCCCTCATTGCCAGTCGGCCGACTCATACCCAGATGTTTGACATACTAGATATATACAGTGGGGTCAAAAAGTATTTAGTCAGCCACTGATTGTGCAAGTTCTCCTACTTAGAAAGATGAGAGAGGTCTGTAATTTTCATCATAGGTACACTTCAACTATGAGAGACAAAATGAGAAAAAAAAATACAGGAAATCACATTGTAGGATTTTTAAAGAATTTATTTGTAAATTATGGTGGAAAATAAGTATTTGGTCAATAACAAAAGTTCAACTCAATACTTTGTAACATAACCTTTGTTGGCAATGACAGAAGTCAAACGTTTCCTGTAAGTCTTCACCAGGTTTGCACACACTGTAGCTGGTATTTTGGCCCATTCCTCCATGCAGATCTCCTCTAGAGCAGTGATGTTTTGGGGCTGTTGCTGGGCAACACGGACTCCACAAATTTTTTATGGGGTTGAGGTCTGGAGACTCCAGGACCTTGAAATGCTTTTTACGGAGCCACTCCTTTGTTGCCCGAGCGGTGTGTTTGGGATTATTGTCATGCTGGAAGACCCAGCCACGTTTCATCTTCAATGCTCTCACTGATGGAAGGAGGTTTGGGCTTAAAATCTCACGATACATGGCCCCGTTCATTCTTCCCTTAACACGGATCAGTCGTCCTGTCCCCTTTGCAGAAAAACAGCCCCAAAGCATGATGTTTCCACCCCCATGCTTCATAGTAGGTATGGTGTTTACTCAGCATTCTTCTTCCTCCAAACACGACGAGTTGAGTTTTTACCAAAAAGTTCCATTTTGGTTTTATCTGACCACATGATATTCTCCCAATCCTCTTCTGGATCATCCATAAGCTCTCTGGCAAACTTCAGACGGGCCTGGACATGTACTGGCTTAAGCAGGGGGACACGCCTGGCACTGCAGGATTTGAGTCCCTCTCGACGTAGTGTGTTACTGATGGTAGCCTTGGTACTTTGGTCCCAGCTCTCTGCAGGTCATTTATCAGGTCCCGGAGTGTAGTTCTGGGATTTTTGCTCACCGTTCTCATGATCATTTTGACCCCACGGGATGAGATCTTGACCCCAAGATCATTATCAATGGTCTTGTATGTCTTCCATTTTCTTACAATTGCTCCCACAGTTGATTTATTCACACCAACCTGCTTGCCTATTGTAGATTCACTCTTCCCAGCCTGGTGCAGGTCTACAGTTTTCTTCCTGGTGTCTTTCGACAGCTCTTTGGTCTTGGTCATGGTTGACTGTTTGAGGCTGTGGACAGGTGTCTTTTATACAGATAACGATGTCAAACAGGTGCCATTAATACAGGTAACGAGTGGAGGACAGAAGAGCTTCTTAATGAAGAAGTTACAGTTCTGTGAGAGCCAGAAATCTTGCTTGTTTGGTATTGACCAAATACTTATTTTCCACCATAATTTACAAATAAATTCTTTAAAAATCCTACAATGTGATTTCCTGGATTTTTTTTTCTCATTTTGTCTCTCATAGTTGAAGTGTACCTATGATGAAAATTACAGAC